>NC_133325.1:805276168-805523069 GCF_042186555.1 Aquarana catesbeiana
TGCCCTGGGTGCAATGGTTTACTGTAAGGATGGGGGCACCTTCATTCTGTTACAAGGAGGATGGGCAGTTTGACATCTTTGCCCTGGACACCGAATGACCTCGTCTTAGCACTACTACTACCACTAAGATTACTACTACTACTACTGCTACTACTACCACTACTACTACTACCACTACTACTGCTACTACTACTACTACTACTACTACTACTAAGAATACACAATAAAAATAAATACTACTACTAATAATAATAATACTGTTATTTATAATAGTATAACACAATAAAAATAAATACTACTACTACTGCTAATAATAATAATAATAATAATAATAATAATACACAATAAAAATAAACATTACCACTACTACTAATTTACTAGAGGGGTCTCAGGAGGAAGGAGGTCCTGATTCCTCTATATAGATCTTTTTATCAATAGAGGGCAGTGGTGGCTGGTGCTCCAAATCTTTGAGGGGGCGCAAGCAAACATCAATTGCAGCCTCACTGTACCATCAAACGCAGCCACTGTGCCATCAAACGCAGCCACTGTGCCATCAAACGCAGCCACTGTGCCATCAAACATAGCCACTGTGCCCATCAATCGCTGCCACTGCGCCATCAAATGCAGCCACTGTGCCCTATCAATCGCCACCATTGTGCCCATCAAACGCAACCACTGTGCCCATCATTTGCCGCCACTGTGCCATCAAACGCAGCCACTGTGCCATCAAATGCAGCCACTGTGCCATTAAATGCAGCCACTGTGCCCCATCAATCGCCACCATTGTGCCCATCAAAAGCAACCACTGTGCCCATCAATTGCCGCCACTGTGCCATCAAACGCAGCCACTATGCCATCAAATGCAGCCACTGTGCCCATCAAACGCAACCACTGTGCCCATCAATTGCCGCCACTGTGCCATCAAACGCAGCCACTGTGCCCCATAAAATGCAGCCACTGTGCCCCATAAAATGCAGCCACTGTGCCCATCAATTGCCACCACTGTGCCATCAAACGCAGCCACTGTGCCCAACAATTACTACCACTGTGCCCACCAATTGCCGCCACTGTGCCCATCAATTGCCGCCACTGTGCCCATCAATTGCACCCACTGTGCCCATCAATTGCCACCACTGTGCCCATCAATTGCCGCCACTGTGCCCATCAATTGCACCCACTGTGCCCATCAATTGCCACCACTGTGCCCATCAATTGCTCCCACTGTGTCCATCCATTGCCACCACTGTGTCCATTAATTGCTCCCACTGTGCCCATCAATTGCCACCACTGTGCCCATCAATTGCTCCCACTGTGCCCCATCAATTGCTCCCACTGTGCCCCATCAATTGCTCCCACTGTGCCATATCAAATGCTGCCAGTGTGCCCCCCCGCCGGCCCACCATCTGCACTTACCTGTCTCGGTAGGACAGCTCCTTGATGTCTTCTCCCGTCCTCTCTTCTCATCCATTGCTATGATTGTTTAGGGGATTCCCAAAAAATATGTACCTAATAACAGGGTGACACTGTAGGTACCTCTATAGTAGTGTGCCAACATCCTTATATTGGATGAATGGAGTGTATTGGCTAGAAAAATTGACTTTTAAGGCACATGGGTATTTTTAAACTATAAAAAGTAAAAATAAGTTTATTTAAATTGAATATACATAAATGGAAATGGATACTATAAATGTTACAATTTACATAGAAAATTACATATATTCAGTATATCCTGCCCTACATGCAATTGGAACACCCTTTGTTAAAAATTAAGGCTATAGCAAAACATTCCAAAGATAAATGGGGAACAAATTCCCAAGCCAAAGTTACAGTCTGTGGGTGTAGGATGACAAAATGTGGGTCAGATTGCAGATCCGGGTAGGTATTTCTTTAATAGCTCGACATGTTGCGCGTCTGAAGAACGCTTCTTCAGGAGCTAGGGAAAATTCTGCTGGGTGTACATAAAATACATCAATAAGTATATACAAAACAACAAAGCATATTACAAAATCAAATACAAAACATTAAATAAGATATAAAATATGTTCCAACCAAGCAAGGCGGTCACGTGGGAAACCCCATAAAGGATCTGGTCATCTAGGGGCTAACGGTAGAGCCAAGTAACTGGGGAACCCATTATATAATATATGTATATATCTATATTAAAGTATCGGTTCAGGTAGTATAGTATGCATTAGATTAAAAATTCCTCCAAATCCCACAAAAAAGGGGGAACGTCAAAAGTAAATGTTAATAGGGTACTAAAAAAGGCGGTATTACTACCTCATTTGTTAAATTTACAATTAATATGTATTGGGAGGAGGTGAATCAGATATATTCGGGTACAAACAATTAAAAAAAGGTTTAATGGCCAAAAGACGTATGTGCACACAGCTTACTTCATGTAGTCAGACATAATAAGAAATATGTAAATGTAGTATTTCAGCTGGTAAAAAGGGTAATCACTTAATTGTGTTTAGAAGTTCGCAATATATACAAAACGTTGCAGGGGCACCAATGTAGCCACAGTTCCCAATATGTAGGTAGGCGTTAGTAGAAAACTTTGTAGGTAGCAGTAGGTAAGTGGATTGTGGAGGCTGCTGTTTATAAAGTAAAAGATAAGAAAAGATGATGTAAAGTCTTTTGGTATTAGTAGTCCCACAAGAAAATTCAAAGTACGGTAAAAAGAATTGTAAGCTTAAATAGTAGTAGCTTACCTCTAATTCGTTATGGGGAGGGTAACGGATATGGTGCAGCTCCTTCTGGTAAAGCAGCGTCTGCTGACTGAAGGGCAAAGCTGTGTGTGTTCAAATAGCTCCCTCCCACCGGAAACGCGAACGAGCCCAAAGGGGTTCGGCGCCTCTCGGTCCGATCGCTGGCTGTTACGCATGTGCCGAAGGACGCCGCGAACAGAGCGGCGCTCGGCCAATGCGACAGCTGCAAAGGCGGAGACTCGAAGAGACCCGCTGGCTACCGCGCATGTGCCGAGAACCGCCGCCGATACGGCGGTGCCCGGCCAATGCAGTAACAGCAGAGGCGGGGACTGGGAGGGAGCCCGAAGGCGCCCCGTGTCCCCGTCAATCGCCGCACATCCGCAACATGTCGAGCTGTTAAAGAAATACCTACCCGGATCTGCAATCTGACCCACATTTTGTCATCCTACACCCACAGACTGTAACTTTGGCTTGGAAATTTGTTCCCCATTTATCTTTGGAATGTTTTGCTATAGCCTTAATTTTTAACAAAGGGTGTTCCAATTGCATGTAGGGCAGGATATACTTAATATATGTAATTTTCTATGTAAATTGTAACATTTATAGTATCCATTTCCATTTATGTATATTAAATTTAAATAAACTTATTTTTACTTTTTATAGTTAAAATACCCATGTGCCTTAAAAGTCAATTTTTCTAGCCAATACACTCTGCTATGATTGGATGCCTGGCGTCCAATCACAGCGCCTGTTGTTTCAGCCAATCAGGTGACGGGTAACAGATCCGAGCACCTGATTGGCGGAGAGGCGGTTTAATGTTAGGAAAGCCAATATTATTTCGCTTTTCTAACACAGCTGAGTGACCTGCGAGCGCCAAGCTTGGTGCTCGCAGGTTACCTTTTTTGATGCCTATTAGAGCCTATGGCTCTAATTAGGTGCTTCAAAAACACCCCCGCTGCTGTAATTCAAGCGCCCTGCCTCCGAAAAGGGTCCGGGCGCCTGAATAGGGGGTGGCAGTGGCGGCCATAGATAGATTCATGCTATGCTATGCATGAATCTATCTATTGGCACTAGAGGGGGTGGCAGGAGAGAGGGGGTGGTGCCCATGCGCCCTTATGGACGCACTGCCACTGCTAGAGGGGTCACCAGTAGGGATGGGCGAACAGTTCGGCCCAAGCATAAGTTCGTCCCGAACTTTGGTTGTTCGGCGAACACCAAACAATATGCGGTGTTCGGGGCAAATTCGAAAGCCGCCAGAACACCATTAAAGTCTATGGGACACTAACATGAAAAACCAAAAGTGCTAATTTTAAAGGCTTTTATACAAGTTTTTGTCATAAAAAGTGTTTGGGGACCCGGGTCCTGCCCCAGGGGACATGTATCAATGCAAAAAAAAGTATAAAAATAGACGCTTTTTCGGGAGCAGTGATTTTAATAATGCTTAAAGTTAAACAATAAAAGTGAAATATTCATTTAAATATCGTACCTGGGGGGTGTCTATAGTATGCCTGTAAAGTGGCGCATGTTTCCCATGTTTATAACAGTCCCTGCACAAAATGCCATTACTAAAGGAAAAAAAGTCATTTAACACTGATCGCAGCTATAATGAATTGTCAAGTCTCGGCAATATAGATAAAACTCATTGAAAAAAATGGAATGGGTCTCCCCCCAGTCCATTACCAGGTTTTTTGGGTCTGGTATGAATATTAAGGGGAACCCCAAACCAAAGATTTAAAAAAAAACTGCGTGGGGGTCCCCCCAAAATCCATACCAGGCCCTCCTGCCAGGTTGCGTGCTCGGATAAGGATTTGGTATGGATTTTGGGGGGGACACCACACCATTTTTTTTTCATTTGATGCAAGGTTCTCCTTAATTTCCATATCCGACCTTTAGGGCCTGGTATAGAATTTGGGGGGACCCCAATGCAATTTTTTTTAAAAATTCGGGTTCGGGGTTCCCCTTAATATTCATACCAGACCCAAAGGGCCTGGTAATTGACTGGGGGGGAATCCCATGACGTTTTTTTCAATGATTTTTTATCTGTATTGCCGAGACCTGACAATTCATTATAGACGCGATCAGTGTTAAATTACTTTTTTTCCTTTAGTAATGACATTTTGTGCAGGGACTGTTATAAACATGGGAAAATATGGACACCTCCCAGGCACAATATTTAAAGGAATATTTCACTTTTATTGTTTCACTTTAAGCATTATTAAAATCACTGCTCCCAAAGAAACGGCCGCTTTTAAAACTTTTTTTGCATTGATCCATGTCCCCTGGGGCAGGACCCAGGTCCCCAAACACTTTTTATGACAATAACTTGCATATAAGCCTTTAAAATGAGCACTTTTGATTTTTCATGTTCGTGTCCCATAGACTTTAGCAGTGTTTGTGTGTTCTGCCAAATTTTTTTGATGTTCTGGTGTGAACCGAACCGGTGGGGGGGGGGGGTTCGGCTCATCCTTAGTCACCAACAGGAGGAAGGAGGTCCCGATTCCTCTATATAGATCTTTAGTGAGACCTCATTTATAATACTGTGTCCAGTTCTAGAGACCTCACTTACAGAAAGATATTGATAAAATAGAGCAAATCTAGAGATGGGTACAAAAATTGTTAAACTGCAGGAACTTATCATGTACAGTCCGGGAAAAAAGAAAGGAAAAGGGAGGCATGACTTCAAATACTTTGAGGGTGAATAAGGTTCAGGAGGCAGCATTTTGAATATGCAGCTAAGCTTAAGAACACGGGGACTAGGGATGAGCTTCGAGTTCGAGTCGAACTCATGTTCGACTCGAACATTGGCTGTTCGCAAGTTCACCAAACAGCGAACAATTTGGGGTGTTTGCGGCAAATTCGAATGCCGAAGAACACCCTTTAAAAGTCTATGGGAGAAATCAAAAGTGCTAATTTTAAGGGCTTATATGCAAGTTATTGTCATAAAAAGTGTTTGGGGACCTGGGTCCTGCCCCAGGGGACATGGATCAATGCAAAAAAAAAGTTTTAAAAACGGCTGTTTTTTCAGGAGCAGTGATTTTAATAATGCTTAAAGTCAAACAATAAAAGTGTAATATCCCTTTAAATTTCGTACCTGGGGGGTGTCTATAGTATGCCTGTAAAGGGGCGCATGTTTCCCGTGTTTAGAACAGTCTGACAGCAAAATGACATTTCGAAGGAAAAATTCCATTTAAAACTACCCATAGAAGTTCATTGATAAAAACGGCATGGGAATTCAACACAGGGAAACCCCGAACCAAAATAAAAAAAAAAAAATGACGTGGGAGTCCCCCTAAATTCCATACCAGGCCCTTAAGGTCTGGTATGGATATTAAGGGGAACCCCGGCCAAAATTTTAAAAAAAAATGACGTGGGGTTCCCCCTAAATTCCATACCAGATCCTTCAGGTCTGGTATGGATTTTAACGGGAACCCCGCGCCAAAAAAAAATGGCGTGGGGTCCCCCCTAAAATCCATACCAGACCCTTATCCGAGCACGTAACCTGAGAGGGGGGGACAAGAGTGCGCCCCCCCTCCTGAACCGTACCAGGCCACATGCCCTCAACATTGGGAGGGTGCTTTAGGGGTAGCCCCCCAAAACACCTTGTCCCAATGTTGATGAACCAGAAGAACCAGAAGAAGATGAAGGAAGATAGAAGAAAGAAGAAGCATTTAAATGAAGGAATTATCAAAAACTGTCTCTTGTCATTTTTAACATTTTTGACAGTTTTTTAGTGAAATGGTAGGGGTAAGTACCCCCTTACCATTTCACACAGGGGGGGGCCGGGATCTGGGGGTCCCCTTGTTAAAGGGGGCTTCCAGATCCTGATAAGCCCCCCGCCCACAGACCCCCACAACCACCGGCCAGGTTTGTGGGGATGAGGCCCTTGTCCTCATCAACATGGGGACAAGGTGTTTTGGGGGGCTACCCCAAAGCACCCTCCCAATGTTGAGGGCATGTGGCCTGGTACGGTTCAGGAGGGGGGGCGCACTCTCGTCCCCCCATCTTTTCCTGCGGCCTGCCAGGTTGCGTGCTCGGATAAAGGTCTGGTATGGATTTTTGGGGGGACCCCACGCCGTTTTTTTTTTTTTTTTGGCGCGGGGTTCCCCTTAAAATCTATACCAGACCTGAAGGGTCTGGTATGGAATTTAGGGGGAACCCCACGTCATTTTTTTAAAAAATTTTGGCCGGGGTTCCCCTTAATATCCATACCAGACCTGAAGGGCCTGGTATGGAATTTAGGGGGACTCCCACGTCATTTTTTTTTTTTTTTTTTGGTTCGGGGTTCCCCTGTGTTGAATTCCCATGCCGTTTTTATCAATGAACTTCTATGTGTATTGTCGGCAATGCAATAGCCGCGAGTAGTTTTAAATGGAATTTTTCCTTCGAAATGTCATTTTGCTGTCAGACTGTTCTAAACACAGGAAACATGCGCCCCTTTACAGGCATACTATAGACACCCCCAGGTACGAAATTTAAAGGGATATTACACTTTTATTGTTTGACTTTAAGCATTATTAAAATCACTGCTCCTGAAAAAAGGCCATTTTTAAAACTTTTTTTTGCATTGATCCATGTCCCCTGGGGCAGGACCCGGGTCCCCAAACACTTTTTATGACAATAACTTGCATATAAGCCTTTAAAATTAGCACTTTTGAATATTCATGTTCGTGTCCCATAGACTTTAACGGTGTTCGCGTGTTCGAGCAAACTTTCTTCCTGTTCGCATGTTCTGGTGCGAACCGAACAGGGGGGTGTTCGGCTCATCCCTAACGGGGACATAACCCCCAACGTAACAGGAGGAAAGTTCTAAACTGGGAGGAAGGGGGTCCCCCTGGCAAATTCCAGTGGCCTCAAGATGATGAGCCCTTCAGGCCTAGTATAAATGTTAAGGGGGACACCAAAAAATAAGTTATGGGGTCCTCATGGGGTAGCATGCATGGCGCAGTGAAAAGTGGGCGTGGTTTAAGTTGCACTAAACATTAGGCGTGGCTTAAAGGAGTGTCATTACATAGAGTCTGAGATGACTTGCATTGTTCAGATGCTGTAATGTGGAATAGTGATTACCTGGGTCATGGCCCTGCTGAGTGGAGAGACGCACATGTTTCTTTGGTAAGAGAAACCCCCCCAGGCCAGGTGTAGAGTGGCAGTGGGAGTACCTGGGTCCTGGACCTGATTTTTATGAGTCTGCCACTCCCGGACGCCACAATTGCCATGGCATCAGTACACGCTGGAGCAGCTTCCTAACCAGGCCTCAAGTCGGCACCCGGCTCTCCCTCTTCACAGCTCTGCCCTTGCAATTTATAGAGTGCGCCAATGGTGGGACAAGGTCATCCAGCGCCCAGGGCAAACATGGCAAACTCCTCACCCCCATATACACCCTTCTAGCACAAATCCTTCCTCCCCATATCCCCCTTCCAACGTAAACTCCCCCCAAAACTCTTCCATTCACAAATTACCTTAACCCCCCATTCCCCACTCTCAGCGAAAATCCCCTCTCTCAGCACAGACCCCCACCTCCATCTCCCCCCTACCAGCAAAACCCCCCCTTCCAGCAGAACTCCTCAACCTCATATAGCCCCTTCCAGTACAAATTCCCCTCCCTCAGCACAAATCCCCCACTCAGAACAAACCCTTGCCTCCACCTCCCCTTTCCCAGCACAAATCCCCCCTCTCAGCACAAATCCTCCCTTTCTCCCCCTCCCAACATAAATCCTTAATCTCAAAAAAAATTCTCCTCCCATACTACTCCTTCCAGTATAAATCCCCCCAAATCCTTCCTTCTTACATTCTCTTACCCCCCCTGTCCCCCACCCAGCACAAATCCTCACCGCTATATATATCCCCTTCCCTTCAAGCACAAATCCCCTCCCCCTCAGCACAAACCCTTGCCACCCCTCCCCAGTACAAATCACCCCCCCCCAGCACAAACCCTTGCCTCCATCTTCACCCTTTAAGCACAGATCTCTCCCACCCATTTCTCCCCTTCCGGTATAAATCCACCAAACCCCTACTTCTTACACCAGTTCTCTTATTCCCCCAAATCCCCATTACAAGCAGAAATCTTACTCCTCCCACCCCCCCCCCCCCCCCCTAATAAACCTGATCTCACCTCCTCCAAAAATCATCCTAATCCCTCCGAGCATAAATCTCCCCTCTCCCTCCTCATTTAGCACAACTCCTCTTATTTCTGCCCCCAGCACAGACTTCAGACACCGGATACTCAGTGATAAAGAAAAAGTACCGCGCCAATCACATGAAATAGAAAAAAGCAGCCAACACTACAATCAGACAAATTGTGCAAAGATAATTAACAGAACATACGGAACAAAAGCCCCCTATAAGTTGATTTTTTGGTGACAGGTTCTCTTTAAGACATCCAGGGTCTATAATTTTCCAATGTCACCCCGGTAGTAGGAATGATTGGGGGGGATCATAGGTGTGTGCAGCCTATTGCATTAGGGTGTGCACCTCAAAGCTCAAACACATATGCGTGTGTGTGCATGTGTATATATACGGAAGGTGTCAGTAGAGCAATGAATGGTGTCATAAGGGCAGATATTGGTGGTGTAAGTTGGGCAGTTACAATCTTATTTGACTTGTTTTTTTTGCAATTTTTTAGGAGAAAAAGAGATTTATTTTATTTGGTGAAATATCAGGGGCCTAAACATTGGAAATATGCACCACACGGGGTGATAAGGGTGTGCCCAGGCACACCTGGCACACCCTGTGCGCACACCTATGGGGGGATATCAAACAAAGCTTGCTCCTCCTGTGATAGACAGCACACTGATTCAATTTCCCGGCATTGGACCAGTGCACTCTCTATCATAGGAGCTGGTCCAGGAGGCAGGACTTTGTGGGCACTAATGAGGCTGCATTGATGGGCACTGATGAGGCTTAAATTGATGGGCACTGCTGAGGCTGCATTGATAGGCTGAATTGATAGGCACTAATGAGGCTGCACTGATGGGCACTAATAAGCTGCACTGATGGGTACTGATAAGGCTGCACTGATGAGGCTGTACTGATGGGCACTGATGAGGCTGAACTGATGGGCACTGATAGGGTGCATTGATGGGCACTGATAAGGCTGCACTATATGGCACTGATAGTGCACCAATGACTCGGCATTGATGGGCACCGATGAGGCGGCACTGATAAGCTGCACTGATGGGGCTGCACTGATAAGTCAGCACTCATATGCTGCACAGATGGGCACTGATGAGGCTGCACTGATAGGGCAGCACTGATATACTGCACAGATGGGCACTGATGGGGCTGCACTGAAGGGCACTGATGAGGCTGCATTGTTGGGCACTGATATACTGCACTGATGGGCACTGAAGAGGCTGCACTGAAGGGCACTGATAGGCTGCACCGATGGGCACTGATGAGGCTACATTGATGGGCACTGATGAGGCTGCACTAATAGGGCAGCACTGATATACTGCACATATGGCACTGATAGGTTGCACTGAGGGGCACTGAGTATCCGGTGATTAACAGAATAAAGTGTAGCGCTAATAGTGTGTAATTCAAATACAAGCAGCCTAGGGCTGTACGCCCCATATTCTAAAAGTGACAATATGTCAAACCCATAAATATTCGCACTGTGCAAAAGCATAACACTCACAGATCTCACATACAAAATAAAAGGTGTACCTCACATGCCAATACGACACATCTAAGGTGAATGTGTGTGTGCATAACTCATCATATTAATGAAATCTTATCATAATATAAATGAAACAACCCCCTTATATAGGTGAGTGTGAATAAACTCAAGCCTGGCTACAGCAAATTAATCAATGAAGTGGAGTAAGCAATATATACAATGTGCAAAGTGAAACAGTGCTGACATCAAAAAAATCAAATATAACTCAAATACTGTGATCTTATTTTCAAAACAAGTTCATAAACTCATAAGAAGTGACAGGCCCATAATTTCTCATATGTTGTTCAAACACAAATGATGGACCATAGATGAAATAATGTTCTTCCCAATGGAAATCCCAAACATAGAAGAAGGTGGGGTACTCTTACCAGCACTGGTGGACTCACAGGCCAAGGGTGGCGAGTCATCAAATCTTAGGCTGTCATACACCGAATGACAATGTGAGTGCGGTCTATAGGGACAGGATCCTCCTCCTAGGTTGGGGGCCAGGTGTCTGCCCGGATAGCTGGTGAGATCCTCTGACTCAGCAGTGTGAACGAGCCATAATCACCATATATAAAAAAGAAAAGAAGGGAGCCTCCACATAGTGTAAATCCAAAAAATCAATTGGAGTTTATTGGACAAAACAGAGTCATCCGATGATCAGTAAAAACATATGAAATAGAATCGATTCATCAAGCATTAAAAAAAGCGTGGTAAACAAGTGGCTAGGTACAGCAAAAAGACCCTACGCGTTTCGTCTAAGAAGACTTCCAGCAGAAGTCTTCTTAAAAGCGTGGTAAACAAGTGGCTGGGTACAACAAAAGACCCTACGCGTTTCGTCTAAGAAGACTTCCAGCAGAAGCCTTCTTAAAAGCGTGGTAAACAAGTGGCTGGGTACAGCAAAAAGAACCTACGCGTTTCGTCTAAGAATACTTCCAGCAGAAGTCTTCTTAAAAGCGTGGTAAACAAGTGGCTGGGTACAGCAAAAGACCCTACGCGTTTCATCTAAGAAGACTTCCAGCAGAAGCCTTCTTAAAAGCGTGGTAAACAAGTGGCTGGGTACAGCAAAAAGATCCTACGCGTTTCGTCTAAGAAGACTTCCAGAAGTCTTCTTAAAAGCGTGGTAAACAAGTGGCTGGGTACAGCAAAAGACCCTACGCGTTTCGTCTAAGAAGACTTCCAGCAGAAGCCTTCTTAAAAGCGTGGTAAACAAGTGGCTGGGTACAGCAAAAAGACCCTACGCGTTTCGTCTAAGAAGACTTCCAGCAGGTCTTCTTAGACGAAATGCGTAGGGTCTTTTTGCTGTACCCAGCCACTTGTTTACCACGCTTTTTTAATGCTTGTTGAATCGATTCTATTTGATATGTTTTTACTGATCATCGGATGACTCTGTTTTGTCCAATAAACTCCAATTGATTTTTTGGATTTACACTATGTGGAGGCTCCCTTCTTTTCTTTTTTATATATGGTGATTATGGCTCGTTCACACTGCTGAGTCAGAGGATCTCACCAGCTATCCGGGCAGACACCTGGCCCCCAACCTAGGAGGAGGATCCTGTCCCTATAGACCGCACTCACATTGTCATTCGGTGTATGACAGCCTAAGATTTGATGACTCGCCACCCTTGGCCTGTGAGTCCACCAGTGCTGGTAAGAGTACCCCACCTTCTTCTATGTTTGGGATTTCCATTGGGAAGAACATTATTTCATCTATGGTCCATCATTTGTGTTTGAACAACATATGAGAAATTATGGGCCTGTCACTTCTTATGAGTTTATGAACTTGTTTTGAAAATAAGATCACAGTATTTGAGTTATATTTGATTTTTTTGATGTCAGCACTGTTTCACTTTGCACATTGTATATATTGCTTACTCCACTTCATTGATTAATTTGCTGTAGCCAGGCTTGAGTTTATTCACACTCACCTATATAAGGGGGTTGTTTCATTTATATTATGATAAGATTTCATTAATATGATGAGTTATGCACACACACATTCACCTTAGATGTGTCGTATTGGCATGTGAGGTACACCTTTTATTTTGTATGTGAGATCTGTGAGTGTTATGCTTTTGCACAGTGCGAATATTTATGGGTTTGAGATATTGTCACTTTTAGAATATGGGGCGTACAGCCCTAGGCTGCTTGTATTTGAATTACACACTATTAGCGCTACACTTTATTCTGTTAATCACCGGATACTCAGTGCCCCTCAGTGAAACCTATCAGTGCCATATGTGCAGTATATCAGTGCTGCCCTATTAGTGCAGCCTCATCAGTGCCCATCAATGTAGCCTCATCAGTGCCCATCGGTGCAGCCTATCAGTGCCCTTCAGTGCAGCCTCTTCAGTGCCCATCAGTGCAGTATATCAGTGCCCAACAATGCAGCCTCATCAGTGCCCTTCAGTGCAGCCCCATCAGTGCCCATCTGTGCAGTATATCAGTGCTGCCC
The DNA here is from genome assembly GCF_042186555.1 of Aquarana catesbeiana. NCBI lineage: Eukaryota > Metazoa > Chordata > Amphibia > Anura > Ranidae > Aquarana > Aquarana catesbeiana. The sequence continues at coordinate 805,288,992 of NC_133325.1, forward strand.
TATCAGTGCAGCCTCATCAGTGCCCATCTGTGCAGCATATGAGTGCTGACTTATCAGTGCAGCCCCATCAGTGCAGCTTATCAGTGCCGCCTCATCGGTGCCCATCAATGCCGAGTCATTGGTGCACTATCAGTGCCATATAGTGCAGCCTTATCAGTGCCCATCAATGCACCCTATCAGTGCCCATCAGTTCAGCCTCATCAGTGCCCATCAGTACAGCCTCATCAGTGCAGCCTTATCAGTACCCATCAGTGCAGCTTATTAGTGCCCATCAGTGCAGCCTCATTAGTGCCTATCAATTCAGCCTATCAATGCAGCCTCAGCAGTGCCCATCAATTTAAGCCTCATCAGTGCCCATCAATGCAGCCTCATTAGTGCCCACAAAGTCCTGCCTCCTGGACCAGCTCCTATGATAGAGAGTGCACTGGTCCAATGCCGGGAAATTGAATCAGTGTGCTGTCTATCACAGGAGCAAGCTTTGTTTGATATCCCCCCATAGGCGTGCGCACAGTGTGGTGCATATTTCCAATGTTTAGGCCCCTGATATTTCACCAAATAAAATAAATCTCTTTTTCTCCTAAAAAATTGAAAAAAAAACAAGTCAAATAAGATTGTAACTGCCCAACTTACACCACCAATATCTGCCCTTATGACACCATTCATTGCTCTACTGACACCTTCCGTATATATACACATGCACACACACGCATATGTGTTTGAGCTTTGAGGTGCACACCCTAATGCAATAGGCTGCACACACCTATGATCCCCCCCAATCATTCCTACTACCGGGGTGACATTGGAAAATTATAGACCCTGGATGTCTTAAAGAGAACCTGTCACCAAAAAATCATCTTATAGGGGGCTTTTGTTCCGTATGTGATGAAAAAAAAAGCTAAGTAAAAAACACATTTTTTTTTTTAATTGTAAAAAGGTCATCTTTAGGACCAAATAGATTTTTTAAACGTGTGCAAAAAATGTAAAAATGTCTCAGACAGTGAAAAGTTAAAGGATAAGTTCACCTTCGGGAACGTGTCACATCTTCTTCTACCCGGAAGATTTGTTATTTAAAAAAAAAAAATGTCTCCTAACTTTTTTATCTCCTGGATTTAAAGCAAATTTGTCAAACCCCCGGGGTAAAAAAAAACAGATTTATTGATGTGTAATGAGCAGAGCTCCTTTCATTTGTAACTTTTATATCAGCCTTGAGCTCTGCTGTAATAAATAAGTAATAGAAGTAAGTAATGTATATAAAGTATATATGGTATATGACTAGAAATCTATGCAGTCCATTGACTTGTATGGGAGGGCAGAGAGGAAGTGACAATGACCTCGTGTACACGATGATGACCTCCTCATATACAGGAAGACTTTGGACGGGAGAGTCGTTGGGACGGTGAGTGGAGCACAATAACCACAGACATCCCATAATTATCACTGGGAGAAATCCTGTAATGAGATATTAACCCTTCACAGCTCTATCATCCACCATAGAGGGGCTGGAAGGGGCTCTGGGGTGTAATCACCCCTTACATAAAGGAACCCCATCATTCTAATCATAGGGGGGCAACCCAAAGATCAAACATATTTGTGTGTTTATAATCAGTATACAGACGGTGTCAGAGAGGTAGAGATTGGTGTCAGAGGGGCAGAGATTGGTGTCAGTGGGGTAGAGATTGGTGTCAGAGGGGCAGAGATTGGTGTCAGAGGGGCAGAGATTGGTGTCAGAGGGGCAGAGATTGGTGTCAGAGGGGCAGAGATTGGTGTCAGAGGGGTAGAGATTGGTGTCAGAGGGGCAGAGATTGGTGTCAGTGGAGAGAGATTGGTGTCAGAGGGGCAGAGATTGGTGTCAGTGGAGCAGAGATTGGTGTCAGAGGGGCAGAGATTGGTGTCAGAGGGGCAGAGATTGGTGTCAGAGGGGTAGAGATTGGTGTCAGAGGGGCAGAGATTGGTGTCAGTGGAGAGAGATTGGTGTCAGAGGGGCAGAGATCGGTGTCAGAGGGGCAGAGATTGGTGTCAGTGGAGCAGAGATTGGTGTCAGAGGGGCAGAGATTGGTGTCAGTGGGGCAGAGATTGGTGTCAGAGGGGCAGAGATTGGTGTCAGTGGGGTAGAGATTGGTGTCAGAGGGGTAGAGATTGGTGTCAGAGGGGCAGAGATCGGTGTCAGTGGAGAGAGATTGGTGTCAGAGGGGCAGAGATTGGTGTCAGTGGAGAGAGATTGGTGTCAGTGGGGCAGAGATTGGTGTCAGTGGGGTAGAGATTGGTGTCAGAGGGGCAGAGATTGGTGTCAGTGGGGTAGAGATTGGTGTCAGAGGGGCAGAGATTGGTGTCAGTGGGGTAGAGATTGGTGTCAGAGGGGCAGAGATTGGTGTCAGTGGGGTAGAGATTGGTGTCAGAGGGGCAGAGATTGGTGTCAGAGGGGCAGAGATTGGTGTCAGTGGGGTAGAGATTGGTGTCAGAGGGGCAGAGATTGGTGTCAGTGGGGTAGAGATTGGTGTCAGAGGGGCAGAGATTGGTGTCAGTGGGGTAGAGATTGGTGTCAGAGGGGCAGAGATTGGTGTCAGAGGGGCAGAGATTGGTGTCAGTGGGGTAGAGATTGGTGTCAGAGGGGTAGAGATTGGTGTCAGAGGGGCAGAGATTGGTGTCAGTGGAGAGAGATTGGTGTCAGAGGGGCAGAGATTGGTGTCAGTGGAGAGAGATTGGTGTCAGAGGGGCAGAGATTGGTGTCAGTGGGGTAGAGATTGGTGTCAGAGGGGCAGAGATTGGTGTCAGTGGGGTAGAGATTGGTGTCAGAGGGGCAGAGATTGGTGTCAGTGGGGTAGAGATTGGTGTCAGAGGGGCAGAGATTGGTGTCAGAGGGGCAGAGATTGGTGTCAGTGGAGAGAGATTGGTGTCAGAGGGGCAGAGATTGGTGTCAGTGGGGCAGAGATTGGTGTCAGAGGGGCAGAGATTGGTGTCAGAGGGGCAGAGATTGGTATCAGAGGGGCAGAGATTGGTGTCAGAGGGGCAGAGATTGGTGTCAGAGGGGCAGAGATTGGTGTCAGTGGGGCAGAGATTGGTGTCAGAGGGGCAGAGATTGGTGTCAGTGGGGCAGAGATTGGTGTCAGTGGGGCAGAGATTGGTGTCAGTGGGGCAGAGATTGGTGTCAGAGGGGCAGAGATTGGTGTCAGTGGGGCAGAGATTGGTGTCACTGGGGCAGAGATTGGTGTCAGAGGGGCAGAGATTGGTGTCAGTGGGGTAGAGATTGGTGTCAGAGGGGCAGAGATTGGTGTCAGTGGAGAGAGATTGGTGTCAGAGGGGCAGAGATTGGTGTCAGAGGGGCAGAGATTGGTGTCAGAGGGGCAGAGATTGGTGTCAGTGGGGCAGAGATCGGTGTCAGTGGGGCAGAGATTGGTGTCAGTGGGGCAGAGATTGGTGTCAGAGGGGCAGAGATTGGTGTCAGTGGGGCAGAGATTGGTGTCAGAGAGGTAGAGATTGGTGTCAGAGGGGCAGAGATTGGTGTCAGAGGGGTAGAGATTGGTGTCAGAGGGGCAGAGATTGGTGTCAGTGGAGAGAGATTGGTGTCAGAGGGGCAGAGATTGGTGTCAGAGGGGCAGAGATTGGTGTCAGTGGAGAGAGATTGGTGTCAGAGGGGCAGAGATTGGTGTCAGTGGGGAGAGATTGGTGTCAGTGGGGCAGAGATTGGTGTCAGAGGGGCAGTGGACGGTGTCAGTCATTTTTATTTTTATTATCTTTTTTACTATTTTTTTAAGGAGCCCCGTTAGGGGGCTTTGGTGAAATATCAGGGGTCTAAACAGGGGGAATCTGCATTACACAGGGTGATTAGGGTGTGCCCAGGCACACCTGGCACACCCTGTGAACACGCCTATGATTATAATTATGGGGCACAATGAATTAGCAGTCATTTGGAGGAATGTAGAGACACAGAGGAGGTCGGAGTCATCGTCACACTTTATTTACAATGTCTCCAATAAGCAGCACAGAGAGCGCCACTGAAAAGAGGAAGTCTTCATATAGTTTATTATTAGTGTCTGTAAAGTAGTCTTTGTGTGTGTTTCTGGGGATCTACAGGGACCCCTCCACCATACAGGGACCCCTCCATTCTACAGGGACCCCTCCACCATACAGGGACCCCTCCACTACACAGGGACCCCTCCACCATACAGGGACCCCTCCACTACACAGGGACCCCTCCACCATACAGGGACCCCTCCACCATTCAGGGACCCCTCCACCATACAGGGACCCCTCCACCATACAGGGACCCCTCCACCATACAGGGACCCCTCGACCTTACAGGGACCCCTCCACCATTCAGGGACCCCTCCACCATACAGGGACCCCTCCACCATACAGAGACCCCTCCACCATACAGGGATCCCTCCACCATACAGGGACCCTTCCATTCTACAGGGACCCCTCCATTCTACAGGGACCCCTCCACCATACATGGACCCCTCCACCATACATGGACCCCTCCACCATACAGGGACGCCTCCACCATTCAGGGACCCTGCCATTATACAGGGATTCCTTCACAATACAGGGAACCCCCCCTCCATCATGCAGAGATTAATTAATTATACAGGGACTTCTCCATCATACAGAGACCCCTCTACCATACAGGGACCCCCTCCATTCTATAGTGAGCCCTCTATTATACAGGGACCCCTCCATCATACAGGGATTTCACCATGCAGGGACCTCTCCATTAGGGATGAGCTTTATGTTCGGGTCGAACATGAGTTTGACTCGAACATTGGCTATTCACTCGTTCACGGAATAGCGAACAATTTGGGGTGTTCGCGGCAAATTCGAATGCCGTGGAACACCCTTTAAAAGTCTATGGGAGAATTTAAAAGTGCTAATTTTAAAGGCTTATATGCAAGTTATTGTCATAAAAAGTGTTTGAGGACCTGGGTCCTGCCCCAGGGGACATGGATCAATGCAGAAAAAGTTTTAAAAACGGACATTTTTTCAGGAGCAGTGATTTTAATAATGCTTAACGTGAAACAATAAAAGTGAAATATCCCTTTAAATTTCGTACCTGGGGGGTGTCTATAGTATGCCTGTAAAGGGGCGCATGTTTCCCATGTTTAGAACAGTCTGACAGCAAAATGACATTTCAAAGGAAAAAAGTCATTTAAAAGTACTCGCAGCTATTAATGAATTGTCGGTCTGGCAATACACATAAATGTCATTAAAAAAATGGCATGGGATTTCCCCACAGTCCATTACCAGGCCCTTTGGGTCTGCTCTGAATATTAAGGGAAAACCCAAATCAAAATGTAAAAAAAAAAAAATGGCGTGGGGGTCTCCCTAAAAATCCATACCAGACCCTTATCTGAGCACGCAACCTGGCAGGCTGCAGGAAAAGAGGGGGGACGAGAGAGCGCCCCCCCTCCTGAACCGTACCAGGCCACATGCCCTCAACATGGGGATCCCTCCACAATACAGGGACCCCTCCATCATACAGGGATTCTTCCACCATACAAAGACCCTTCCTTCATACTGGGATCTCTCCACCATTCAGGGACACCTCCACCATATAGGGACCTCTCCACCATACAGGGACCCATACTTTATATAGGAATCTCTCCTATAGAATTGAGGGGTATGGTGAATGAGTCCCTATATGGTGGAGGTGTCCCTGTATGATGGAGGGGTCCCTGTATGTTGCAGGGGTACCTGTATGATGGAGGGGTCCTTGTATGGTGGAGGTGACCCTGTATGGTGGAGGGATCCTCGTATCATGGAGGGCTCCCAGTAGTGTGAGGGGTCCTATATGATGATGGGGTATGGTGAAGGTGTCCCTCTATGGTGGAGGTGTAGGACCCTTCCATCATACAGGGACACCTCCATCATACAGGGACCCCTCCACCATACAGGGACCCCTCCACCATACAGGGACACCTCCATCACACAGGGACCCCTCCATCATACAGGGACACCTCCATCATACAGGGACCCTTCCAACATACAGGGACACCTCCATCATACAGGGACCCCTCCATCATACAGGGACCCCTCCATCATACAAGTACCCTTCCATTATACAGAGACCCCTCCACCATACAGGGACACCTCCACCATACAGGGACCCTTCCATCATACAGGGACCCCTCCACCATACAGGGACACCTCCATCATACAGGGACCCCTCCATCATACAGGGACCCCTCCATCATACAGGGACCCTTCCAACATACAGGGACACCTCCATCATACAGGGACCCCTCCATCATACAAGTATCCTTCCATCATACAGGGACCCCTCCATCATACAGGGACCCCTCCATCATACAAGTACCCTTCCATCATACAGGGACCCCTCCATCATACAGGGACCCCTCCACCATACAGGGACCCCTCCATCATACAAGTACCCTTCCATCATACAGGGACCCCTCCATCATACAGGGACCCTTCCAACATACAGGGACACCTCCATCATACAGGGACCCCTCCACCATACAGGGACCCCTCCACCATACAGGGACCCCTCCATCATACAAGTACCCTTCCATCATACAGGGACACCTCCACCATACAAGGACACCTCCACCATACAGGGACCCTTCCATCATACAGGGACCCCTCCATCATACAAGTACCCTTCCATCATACAGAGACCCCTCCATCATACAAGTACCCTTCCATCATACAGGGACACCTCCACCATACAGGGACCCCTCCACCATACAGGGACCCCTCCACCATACAGGGACCCCTCCATCATACAAGTACCCTTCCATCATACAGGGACCCCTCCATCATACAGGGACCCTTCCAACATACAGGGACACCTCCATCATACAGGGACCCCTCCACCATACAGGGACCCCTCCACCATACAGGGACCCCTCCATCATACAAGTACCCTTCCATCATACAGGGACACCTCCACCATACAGGGACACCTCCACCATACAGGGACACCTCCACCATACAGGGACACCTCCACCATACAGGGACACCTCCACCATACAGGGACCCTTCCATCATACAGGGACCCCTCCATCATACAAGTACCCTTCCATCATACAGAGACCCCTCCACCATACAGGGACACCTTCACCATACAGGGACCCTTCCATCATACAGGGACCCCTCCACCATACAGGGACACCTCCATCATACAGGGACCCCTCCATCATACAAGTATCCTTCCATCATACAGGGACCCCTCCATCATACAGGGACCCCTCCATCATACAAGTACCCTTCCATCATACAGGGACCCCTCCATCATACAGGGACCCCTCCACCATACAGGGACCACTCCATCATACAAGTACCCTTCCATCATACAGGGACCCCTCCATCATACAGGGACCCCTCCATCATACAGGGACCCTTCCAACATACAGGGACACCTCCATCATACAGGGACCCCTCCACCATACAGGGACCCCTCCATCATACAAGTACCCTTCCATCATACAGGGACCCCTCCACCATACAGGGACCCCTCCATCATACAAGTACCCTTCCATCATACAGGGACACCTCCACCATACAGGGACCCCTCCACCATACAGGGACCCTTCCATCATACAGGGACCCCTCCACCATTCAGGGACCCCTCCATCATACAGGGACCCCTCCATCATACAGGGACCCCTCCACCATACAGGGACCCCTCCATCATACAAGTACCCCTCCATCATACAGGGACCCCTCCACCATACAGGGACCCCTCCATCATACAGGGACCCCTCCATCATACAGGGACCCCTCCATCATACAGGGACCCCTCCACCATACAGGGACCCCTCCAGCAGAGTTATGACATAACAGATCAAAACTTCAAATAACAATAAAATGAATGACAAATGTTGGAAATATTTATTCAAAAAAGATGAAAGAATCTCTTTGGAGTCAGAATTGTGATACAAAGAAAAGATGAGTTCAGCTCAGTGTTCTGGTGTTCGTATATCTTCAGGATATTCCAGTTGGAGAGAAGAGAACGAGGCCGTCTGTTTCCAGGTATTTACTAAGATTTCCTCCCGGTGGAGAGCACTGAGCCCGTCCCGGGTGGGGTGACCTGTGCGGACGGTCACTGAACTTTGCCTGGGAAGAGCAGTCATAGGAGTCTCCATTATTTTAGGCAGTAAACAAAAATTCTTTCAGCCAGGAAAAGTTTAACATAACAAAATTTTCACAAATTTTTACGCAATTTTGCTTTAACCTTTTCATGCCCAGAAGTCCTTGAAGTCCAGATGACCAGATTCCGTATACATCACTTTACATGACTGGAATTCTAGGACTAAATTTCACATTTAACCACTTTTTAAGTGTTTGTAAAGGCTGAAGGTTTTTTACATTCTATGTATGAAGGTAAAAAGCCTTCTGTGATTTGCTCCCCCACCCCACAATACTCACCTGAGCCCCCTGTTGATCCAGTGATATGCACAAGAGCCTTGGCTGTCCCGGGACTCCCGCTCCTCATTGACTGAGTCAGCAGCAGGAGCCATTGGCTCCCACTGCTGTCAATCACAGCCAGTAAACCAATGAAGTGAGTGGGGGGGGGCAGGGCCGAGCTCTATGAGTCTAATGGACGCACAGAGCAGGGATTAGGAGCGAGCACCTAAATGTTTAACCATTCTTCCAGAAGCGCATTTGTGAGGTCAGGCACTGATGTTGGACGAGAAGGCCTGGCTCGCAGTCTCCGCTCTAATTCATCCCAAAGGTGTTCTATCGGGTTGAGGTCAGGACTCTGTGCAGGCCAGTGAAACTCCTCCACCCCAAACTCGCTCATCCATGTCTTTATGGACCTTGCTTTGTGCACTGGTGGGCAGTCATGTTGGAACAGGAAGGGGCCGTCCCCAAACTGTTTCCACAAAGTTGGGAGCATGAAATTGTCCAAAATGTCTTGGTATGCTGACGCCTTAAGAGTTCCCTTCACTGGAACTAAGGGGCCAAACCCAACCCCTGAAAAACAACCCCCCACACCATAATCCCCCCCTCCACCAAATGATTTGGACCAGTGCACAAAGCAAGGTCTATAAAGACATGGATGAGCGACTTTTGGGTGGAGGAACTTGACTGACCTGCACAGAGTCCTGACCTCAACCCGATAGAACGCCTTTGGGAGAGACTGTAAGAGAGATGGCTGCTGAGTTGCTGCACATGCTTCCACTTGTGACTACTGCGGACCATCCGCTAAATGTGATTGACTGTGTAATGTCAGGTGACTCCAGAATGTACAGTATATTCTCTGTGATGTGACTGTTGTGCCATTTCCTGAATTTCATGAGCAAAATGCAGCAAATGTACTTCTATGTGTGAACATTCCTTCATTGGGGATATAAGGGGCAACAGCTGGGAAGTTCGTGTGGAGGCCTCAGGCATGGAGTGGGGCACAAGATGGTGGAGAGTTCGGTATCAACAGGAGGGACAATGTTGTAGCAGAACAAGAGCGGGGGGTAAAGACTTGCACTTTCAGCACCAAATTTAGCCAACCTTGAAGCCCCTCTTACCAGTGATGGGGGTAAGTCACACATGTGCAAGTCACAAGCAAGTCTCAAGTCTTAACCTTCAAGTCATAAGCAAGTCCCAAGTTAATGTGGCGAAAAGCAAGCAAGTCAAGTCGAGTCCCTGCTAAAAGTCAAGTCAAGTCATTTATTTTGGTCAAGTCACAAATTAAGTCAAAATACTGATCTACCCCAAAGCCGGGACTTGGGGGGAGTTTTCTTTTGTGGGGGGGGGGGGGCGGCTTTTGCCTAGGCCAAGACACAGCACTGGTGGTACCAAGTCATTGCAAGTCAAATAGCCCAAGTCAAAGTCAAGTCGCAAGTCCTTAGTGAGAAGTCAAAGTCAAGTCATTCATTTAATTTTGTCAAGCAAGTCGCAAGTCCTCAAACAGGTGACTCGAGTCCCCCACCTCTGCCTCTTACATACTGGAGAACCCAGGAAAGGCAGCAGGTGGTGGAAGGACAAGGAGCCTCCTTCCACGCCCTGTAAAATGATTGGGTGGTTGTAGAGCCATTAGGATCACTTCTGCAGGAAATCCCATAAAGTGTTGATACCAGGAACATGGCTGTATCCATGAACCTGGTATAACAACTTCCACTCAAAGATGTACGGGTATGTCCTAAAAGCATGAAGTGGTTAATAAAGTACCTAGAAGAAACCTCCTAGCTGTTCTATGACCAAATCATTGTTGACCAGTGTTATCAGGAACTCTGGTAATGTCTCTGTGGTATGGACAGGAGATCAGGGCCTCCCCATTTGTGTCCTTCAGCTGAGTCATAGAGGGGTCAGGAAATGCCTATCTATCTGTGTGATACAGACGTACTGCCTATCACTCTCCGACTTTTATGCTTTTTTCTAGGTGAAGAGTTTCCAGCTGCCCGGTGACACGATGCCGAAGATCTTGGTAAGTTCTAAATGAAGACTAGTTGAAGATATCAATGGACCTCAGTAGCATTTCCTCAGTATCTTGATGAGATTGCAACAATGTAACTAGCAGACATTAACTTAACATGAAAAATGAACTTAAGATGAAAAATATATCCAAGGACAGGTCCACTTCAAAGAGTTGCTGACTGGTAGTGGCTGGAATAGGCCCCTCGGTGTGTGTACCTGTGTGATGGTCTAGATGTAGGTCACAATATTGTAGAGGAGAGGTTCTGATTCCTGACATGATAAAGTTTCAGTCTCTGCAGAGTTCAGCCATCTTGGTGACTCTTTACAGCCCTGGTGCCCAACCTGCAGCCTGAGGGCCACATGCGGTCCTTTGATATATGAGGTGCGGCCCTCGGACCTCAGCAGTCTGTAGTGAGGACATTGATCTCTACCACCCTCATGTAACATCTTCCTAGTTTCGTATTTTCTGCTGCAGCATCTCCCCAGCCAACAGTGTATCCTGTCCAGGGCCAGGTTGAAGGGGTGGGCAGGAGGGGAGGCCCTGGGCACAGTGGGGATTCGGGGTATTTTGTTAGAAGGAGTGACTTGGAGGGGGGATTTGTGTTAGGAGAGGGGATTTGGGGTGATTTGTGCTGGGAGAACGGAATTTGGTGAGAGAAGGATTTGAGCTGGGGGGGGGGGGGTTGGGGAGGGAAACAATTTGAGCTGGGAGGAGGGATTTGGGGAGTAAGAGGTTTTAAGCTGGGAGTGGGGATTTGGAGAGGTAGAGGATTGAAGCTGGAGGGAGAGGATTTGAGCTGGGAGGGGGAATTTGTTAACGTGGAGGAGGGATTTGGGGAGTGAGATGTTTTAAGCTGGGAGGGGGGATTTGGAGAGGTAGAGGATTTGAGCTGGGTGGGGGGATTTGTGGAGGGAGAGGATTTGAGCTGGGGAGGAGGGATTTGGGGAGGGAGAGGTTTTAAGCTGGGAGGGGGGTTTGGGGAGGGAGAGGATTTGAGCTGGGAGGGGGATTTGGAGAGGGGGAGGATTTGAGCTGGGGAGGGGGGATTTGGGAAGGGGGAGGATTTGAGCTGGGAGGGGGGATTTGGAGAGGTAGAGGATTTGAGCTGGGAGGAGGGATTTGGGGAGGGAGAGGTTTTAAGCTGGGAGGGGGGATTTGGAGAGGGCGAGGATTTGAGCTGGGAGGGGGGATTTGGAGAGGTACAGGATTTGAGCTGGGAGGAGGGATTTGGGGAGGGAGAGGTTTTAAGCTGGGAGGGGGGGGTGGGGAGGGATAGGATTTGAGCTGGGAGGGGGGGATTTGGAGAGGGAGAGGAGGGATAGGATTTGAGCTGGGTGGAGGGATTTCGGAAGGGGAAGGATTTAAGCTTGGAGGGGGGATTTGTGGAGGGATAGGATTTGAGTTGGGAGGAGGGATTTGGGAAGGGAGAGGATTTGAGCTTGGAGGGGGGATTGAGGTAGTAGAGGATTTGCACTGGGAGGGTGATTTGGGGAGGGAGAGGATTTGAGCTGGGACCAGGGGGGGGGGGGCAGGTTTGAGGAGGGAGAGGATTTTCACTGGGAGGGGGGTTTGGGGGGGTAGAGGATTTTCACTGGGAGGGGGGTTTGGGGGGGAGAGGATTTGAGCTGGGAGAGGAGATTTGGGGAGGGAGATGATTTGAGCTGGGGAGGGGGGATTTGGGGAGATAGAGGATTTGATCTGGAAGGCGGGGCTTGGGGAGGTAGAGGATTTGAGCTTGGAGGGGGGATTTGGGTAGAAAGAGGATTTGAGCTGGGAGGAGGGATTGTGGAAGGCAGAGGATTTGAGCTTGGAGGGGGGATTTGGGGAGGGAGAGGATTTGCACTGGGAGGGGAGATTTGGGGAGGGAGAGGATTTGAGCCAGCGACAGGAGGGGCGGGCGGGTTTGAGGAGGGAGAGGATTTGAGCTGGGAGGGGGGTTTAGGGGGGTAGATGATATGCACTGGGATGGGGGGGTTTGGGGAGGGAGAGGATTTGAGCTGGGAGGGGGGATTTGGGGAGGTAGAGGATTTGAGCTTGGAGAGGAGATTTGGGGAGGGAGAGGATTGAAGCTGGTTGGGATTTAGGAAGGGAGAGGATTTGAGCGGGGAGAAATGGTTAGGGGAGGGGGAAGATTTGCGATGGGGGGGTTTGGGGAGGTAGAGGATTTGAGCTAGGAGGATGGATTTGGGTAGAGAGAGGATTTGGGGAGGTAGAGGATTTGAGCTGGGAGGGGGGTTTAGGGCAGTAGAGGACTTGCACTGGGAGGGGGGATTTTGGGAGGGAGAGGATTTGAGCTGGGTGGAGGGGCACTGATCTACAGTTCCCTCATTAAGATCTTTATACAGACTGTGTATTACACAATTGTTCTGATCTTTTTTTTTAACAGATTCTGGGCTTGCTCTGTACAGGATTCCTGATTCCCTCTTCATCAGGTGGGTGCCATGAGTTTCCAAACAGGTGTTTTAAAATCCCAACGAGACCCTTCTAAAACACACAGATGGCCAGTCTTCGTCTGCTAAGGGACTTTTGTACTTTGATGCATTTTTATTTTGTACCAGCAGGTGGTGCTGCAGGCTCATTTTTACATGTTTTCCAGTATTGTTTTGAGGACATGACCCTGACCCCGACACACTGAACATATCAAGGCTGAACAGGAAAAGCTCAAATGCCCCTTTTCTCCACAGCGGTGACACAGCTTCGGCTGACCAGGGTAGAAAATAGTCATCCTATCCCTCCCTATAAAAGCTGAGGAGGGCAGGTGACGGACAACATTCCCATCTCTGGCCAACCTGACTGTTACTGACCAACCCCCAGTCCAGATGTTACGTTCATCAAGGATTTTATCGGGCGTAGTCAAAACCTCACCATAATTCTTTAACCAGACCTCCAGATCCCGAGCAGGAACACTCTCATTGGTGAGTATAATGGTGATCTTTTTCACTGTTGACCTTTGTGAAACTGCAAATGGGACCAGACCTTCCCATTCAGGTCTTGACCTGCACCGAGCCTCATATCGCTCCCAGAACAGGTCAAGACCCTCTGACCTGGTTTAAGCTAATAGTATATTCCCGTGTCCCAGCTACATGTATTAGAGCATACAGATCGTTTGCCCCAAAACCCATCTCTGAAATCATGTCCACCACCGCACGCCGTGCTGGAGGGATTGTACCACCTTCCCATTTAAGAATCACTACATTTCGTCTCGGACCCCCAGCGGAAGCCAGAGACCCAAGACCAGATCCCGGGGTGCTCAAAGTGGTAGCATGTAGGGGGAAAACCTGCTTGGAAGTGGAGTTACCAGGAGCAGAGCGTACCACCTGAGCAAATGTAGGCTTATCAGGGCCAAGGCCCCACAGTGATGTCACAGTAGTCTGTACATTATTATTAATTGCTTGGACTGAGCTGGGACGATTGTCCATCACACTTGTACTGGGACGATTGCTATCAGTCACACACACATTCAATTTCCCATCAGGAATAGTCACAGTTTCTGCTGCAATACCAGCTGTCTCCTGAAGCTGCGCTGTAGAGTCTTCAGCAGCTGTGGGGCAAACAGCTTTAGACTCAGCTAAAGGGGGGTTAATAGGCTGAGCTGAGACTTGTAGTTCATTTGAAGGAATGTTATTTTTTAAATGTAACTTTTTTTGCACTGCAGCATCAGCAGGTACAACATTGCTACACATAGGATTAGCAACCTGATTGTCAGTGGGCACATTGTCACCATTACTCATGGTGCTAGATGCCACAAAAACTGTTTCATCCTCTGTTTGAGGCTTGACATTATCAGGCACATTCTCTGTTATGTCCTCACCACCAAACGCCAACTGATCCCCCCGCATAGAAGACTCCATTGCCTGGATGGCCCTCAGCATGTCTCCTGAGTCCTCTGAAGGCATGGGGCTGCTTACCCTTTCCTGAGGGGGCAGGGGGTCTCCTCCACCTCTGCCATCCTTGTAAACCTTTGATCATTGCCAAACTTTTCCTTGAAGGGCCCATCTCTTCCTTCCATCATGGACACAATGGACTCCTGGTGTTCTACCCGGACATCCTCACCAGGGGCAGAGAGATCACCAGCCATGGCTTGTACAGGGGTAGGCATGTCCCCCGACGGCCCAGGAGATGGCTGCGAGATTCCATCAGGAGAGACCCCTCTGGCCTCCATGGCTTCCCCAGAAAGGGGCCAGGAGAGCTGGGAGAGATTTCACCACCACTCCCCTCTCACACGGATCACCTGGGGGAGCTTCAGAATCACAGAAGGAAAGACGCCTTCCTCCTGACACACCTGTGCTCCAATGATGAGTGGGGCACTATTCCTTCCACTGATACGAACAATGGGGCACTATTCTTTCCACTAATACCAATGATGGAGCACTATTCCTCCCACTGACATCAATGATGGGGCACTATTCCTCCCACTGATACCAATGATGGAGCACTATTCCTCCCACTGACACCAATGATGGGGCACTATTCCTCCCACTGATACCAATGATGGGGCACTATTCCTCCCACTGACACCAATGATGGGGCACTATTCCTCCCACTGATACCAATGATGGGGCACTATTCCTCCCACTGACATCAATGATGGGGCACTATTCCTCCCACTGATACCAATGATGGGGCACTATTCCTCCCACTGACATCAATGATGGGGCACTATTCCTCCCACTGATACCAATGATGGGGCACTATTCCTCCCACTGATACCAATGATGGGACACTATTCCTCCCACTGACACTAATAATGGGGCACTATTCCTCCCACTTATGCCAATGATGGGGCACTAATCTTCCCATTAACACAAATGATGGGGCATTGTTACTGATGCCAGGACATTTTCTACTCCCACCGGCCCCTCTAAAGTGTGATGGATAATAAACTGGGACACTGGAGTGGGGGCAGGGGCATCTGGGTGTGAGAGTTGCTTGGGGGGGAGGGAGGGGTCGGGGGAAGTTTGGGGGCTGGGGTCCCCCTCATTGGGTATCTGACTAATCTGGTCAATGGGTTTGTACTGTGTTTTGTACTTTGGATCTCCAATAAATTATATTTATACCGCTATAGTAGCCTTTGAGGTGCTCTATCCTGGTGGGATTTTTTATATGTATACATGCTTTTTGGGTGCACTTTCCCTAAAGAGTGGTGTGGCACTAAGCGGCTATTTCCACTCCCAGGACTCTGCTTTGGTTTGGTTTTTTTTATAATAGGATAGTAAATTGGCCCTTTGTTTAGAAAGTTTGGAGACCCTTGCTCTAGAGGAACCTTTGAAATATATTTTTTTTAGGTCTCAGGGAAACCCTGATAAAACCAAATCATTGGGATTCAGAGGGGAAAAATTCCCCTTTCATTGGTGGCCAGATAGCGAAAAAGATCATTTGGTGACTTGCAGCTGTCTTTACCAAGTGCCGTTGGCCCCACAGCTATGCAGGCACCATCAAATGGGAGGTCCATCAATTAACTCAAGGACCTCTTCACAACCTCTGGAGGAACCCTAGGGTCCCACAGAACACTGGTTGAGAATTCTAGCCTAATCTCTGAATCAAGATATTATACTCTGACAAATGATATTAAGGCTACACGCAAGAGCGATGCGTTCCTTGTCTCCAGTGGTGCTATAGAAGGACCTGAGCTCAGGATTGGTACTAGGCAAGGATTGGGTGGCCAGACTACCTGGAAGAAGGTAAGAGTAGAGTTGATGTATAAAATCGGTAATTTACACTTTTCAATTCACACGAATGCCCTTCAGGCTGACCCTCCAAGTGAAGGGGTATTTCACAGGGGTCTTCAGAAATGACCCAAGTCTACAGACTAGACATGTGATATTCCTTTCATTTCGATTCCTTTTTTTCGGTTGAAAATTCAGTTTTTTGGAGATTCAGATATACAGTATCTGAATTTCAGAATAGACATAGAAAAGAATGGCAACAACAACATTTTCAAATTTGTTCCAAACATATCAAATCCATTGTGAATAGCTGGTTGTTAAGGAGCGGGCAGCCGCTGCATCCTTAAAAAGAAAACATCTGCTGTCAGCGGGATTCAGAGTCCACACCAGGCCCTTCAGGTCATTCACCAAAAAAATACAAAAATACAATTTAAAAAGTAAATAAAAACACCAAAACCGTTTTTTATAAAAAAAATTAAAAAAATAAAAATATCCCCTGCAGCATATCCAACGTCAATCACAATGAACGTTGACCCACAAAAAAAAAAAAAAAACGCCGCCTGCCAAACACGATGTTTCCCCTCCAGGGACATTCGCCACATGACAGTTAAACATGGGGGCAGGGTCACCCGGTGACGTCAATGAGTGACCCCCCCGCCTCTATCCTTACCTGTTCTTTATCTGTGCCCCTGTGCGCCCCTTTTCCCCACAGCACTTCTGGCTTCCCTCCTCTCCTCTCCCGCCAGCAGCTGCTGCTGGGTACACAAGAGGATGTTTTTCGGGATGGATAGTGGGGGAGGGGCCGGTAAATATGTCATATAATGATGATTTTAGTGTATTTGTAGTGAAACTATTATTTGGTATTTTCTGGGGGAGCGGGGCCCTGTCGATAGGCAGTATTGGGCCCTGTGATTTCTAACAGCACCCCTCGGGAAGAGGCACTTTTCCACCAAAGTGCCCGCCCCCCACATGTTGAGGGCATGTGGCCAGGTATAGTTAGTAAGGTTGAATAAAGACACCAGTCCATCCTGAGTGTCTACAATTGTCCCTATCCCTGTACATTGTGTCTCATTAAGATGCTCATCTATTATATCATTATTTATATAAGGTAACCATATAGCGCCGTCAATTTGCGCAGCGCTCCACACATACATCGCACACTCACATCGGTCCCTACCCTCAAGGAGCCCACAATCCAAGGTCCTCAACTCACATTCATATACTAGGGACAATTTAGACAGGATCCAATTAACCTCCCAGCATGTCTTTAGAGTGTGGGAGGAAACCAGAGTACCCGGAGGAAACCCACACAGGCACAGGGAGAACATGCAAACTCCAGGCAGGTAGTGAAGTGGTTGGGATTTGAACCAGCGTCCCCTTTTACTGCTAGGCAAGAGTGCTACCCACTACACCACTGTGCCACCCGCTAGGTGAAGTACCCACTACACCACTGTGCCACCCACTAGGTGAAGTACCCACTATACCACAGTGCCACCCACTAGGTGAAGTACCCACTACACCACAGTGCCACCCACTAGGTGAAGTACCCACTACACCACAGTGCCACGCACTAGGTGAAGTACCCACTACACCACTGTGCCACCCGCTAGGTGAAGTACCCACTACACCACTGTGCCACCCACTAGGTGAAGTACCCACTACACCACTGTGCCACCCGCTAAGTGAAGTACCCACTACACCACTGTGCCATCCGCTAGGTGAAGTACCCACTACACCACTGTGCCACCCGCTAGGTGAAGTACCCACTACACCACGCACTAGGTGAAGTACCCACTACACCACTGTGCCACCCGCTAGGTGAAGTACCCACTACACCACTGTGCCACCCGCTAGGTAAAGTACCCACTACACCACTGTGCCACCCGCTAGGTGAAGTACCCACTACACCACTGTGCCACCCCGGTATGGTATGGTATGGTATGGTTCAGAAGCGGTGTGGTTCAGAAGGGCTGCACACTTGCTCACCCCCCCCCCCCCCATTCCTTAGCCTGCTCAGCTGCATCCTCAGATAAGGGTCTGGTAAGGATTGTGGGGGGGGGGGTCCCCACACCATTTTATTTTATTTTGGTATAGGGTTCCCCTCAAAATCTATACCGGACCCAAAAAGGCCTAGTATGGATTGGGGGATCCCCACACTGTTTTTTTTTTTCATTTGTTTGTTTACATTCAGCTGTCAGCGGGGAATCCTGCTGACAGCAGATGAATCATGGTTGTTAAGGACGCGGCAGCTGCCAGCTCCTTAACAACCAGCTATTCTTACCAATGAATTCAGATCGGATTCAAAAATATTGAATCTTTCTAATAAAAAATGAACATACTAAATTAATGCTGAAGATACGAAGCAAATCCAGAAAATGAATCTGTTCAACATAACAAATCTGACTAAACCAAGTTCTTCAATTAATAAATTAAATAAAAACGAAACAGAAAGAAAAATTTCCACTGTGCACACGTCTACTATAGACTGACCATAGGAAGCCCCGTCCAATCTTCATCCACTGTGAATCTTAGGTGAGGATTGGCCAATTAAGGGCTGGATCTATTCTAGAGAGAGATAACAGATGCTAACAATGTGGGATGTTTCTGCCAACGACTCTCTGTAACCTGGCCAGTCTTCTCATTCAGCAAAAGGAAAGAGGAAGTGACGGCTCACATGATCCTCTGCCACTTGCCAGATAAGCTAAAGGATGACCCCTGTACATGGTCCTACCAAGGGCCAGCAGGTGCTTTCCCATCTGTTAGAAAGAAATCTGCTGGTCAAACTTAGCTGGGAGGGGAAAATCCAGAAAAAATATAACAAGAAGCAAATGCCAACCTATACATAAAAAGAAACTAGATTTTAAAAACCTTAACACACATTAATGATTTACCGTATATATATATATATATATATATATATATATACAGTATATTCAGACCATTAAAGGTGAAGAGCACAGAAAGCAAATCCTCGTGTTTTAAAGGGGAGCAGGGACATCGGATGTTATATTGGTGTAGCACTGCCCCCTTGAGGACTGCTAAGAGTTACCTGCTCATCTGCACGGCCATGGCCAAGTGAACCTTCCGGCCCTCCTGACACTCTGGGTACAGACATCCTGTTAATACTATAAAGCAAGGATCCAAACAACTCAGTAGTATAAGGTTCTGAAATGTTTTACTGGAACCAAGTATGAAAGTTATTTCACAAAAAAAAAAGGTGTAGATCTGCTGAGCGGTGATAAGAGCGCCAACTCAGCAAACAGACTCCTCCCAAAACACAACAACGGTTGAACAATGAAGAATGTTATTTATGCAAGGATACACTATATTCAGATCCAAATTCACCTCCTGGTGGATGTTTCAGTTAACTACACTAGTGGCCACACTAAGATAAATGGGAAGGCTGGCCTCAGGTTAGCCTGAATTTGTAGGAGGAGTCGGGCTGTACTTAAACACGCCCTCCTCTTCCTTTCACCTGTCGGCCTTCCTTCTCGTACTCCACCCACCCGGTCCCCTTTATTCTTATCTTTTTCTTTTCATTTCATTTCATATTTAAGTATGCCCCCTTTAGGCGTACTGACCACGTGACTTTTGGCACACCCCAGGTCACTTCTCATGTTTTCCTTTATCATGTTTCTTATTCGATCTTTCATAAAGACTCCAAGTACAAATGTAATCTAAACAGCCTATGCTATATTCATGAGAGAGCTAATCTCCCGCTGGTGTTAGATATATTTATATATATACAGTATATATATGTGGAAGTTTCCTTTTAGTGATGACACTAGAGTTTCTCGTGGCAGATGTTGTTCTTCACTAGCTTAGTTGGAGCTCATTAATTGTAATTCGTTAGGTGGCAGATGAAACGATAAATTCCATGTAGTGTAGGACTAAACCCTCGTACACACGATTGGACTTTCCGACAACAAAGCCGTTGAATTTTGTTCGAAGGGTGTTGGCTCCAACTTGTCTTGCATACACACGGTGACACAAATGTTGGCCAACAATTACGAACGTAGTGACGTACAAGACGTACGGCGAGCCGGTAAAAAGGAAGTTCAATAGTCGTGTGATATCTCCATTACCAACGCTAGTTTACAAGACCGACCGCTTCCGGCTCGTCCTTGATTTCGAGCATGTGTGTTTGTACTTTGGACTTTTGTCCGACGGACTTGTGTACAAGAACACAAATCCGACAACACACATTTGTTGGCGGAAAATTTGAGAACATGCTAGCCAACATTTGTTGGCGGAAAGTCCGACAACACTTGTCCGATGGAGCGTACACACGGTCGAACATACCGCCAACAAGCTCACATCCAACATTTCCCGTCGGAAAATCAGATCGTGTGTACGCGGCATAAGGCTTCTGAGTACAATGTTCCAGCAATTCAGGAAAGTGTTCTTGGGTGAAGATGTGTTCTGTAACGGTGGTAGAGGATAGATAAAGATTGCTCTCTCACCAACAACCCAAAGAGTTTTGCAGTCTTCTGGACAGGAACAAGGATGGTAACACTCTGGTAACGGATCCTCTGTCTCGATCTTCCATAGCGAATTTCCCTACACGTCACACCGATGGTTAGCACTGATGTTATTAACAGGATGTCTGATAGTGGATAACAGGACCCGGCCTCTCTGGTCTCGGGGTGGAAGTATTGTTCTGTGTGGTAGGCCACGACCTCTCTCTGTGTCACACAGAGAGGTCCGTCTTGCCTCAGGCCCAGGAGAAAGAGAGCGTGCCCGGCTTCCTGAGCTCCTTTTTGTCATCCCTCCCGGCAGCCTTCAGGCCAAGGCAAGGGTCCCTGGAATTTGCAGTCTCAGGGTGCAGGAATGTATGGCAGCAGATTCCAGAAGGACTATACGCCCCATCACGCACTCCGCTGGGGTACATGTATGAGGTCACTGGCTGCCGAATAATCACGGGGACAAACAATGTTCAGAACACTGGAAGGTATGAAACTTTCTGGTAACAGTTCACATCGCTACATAGGCGAAATGCAAAAAAAACGAATTAAAGTCTAGTAGAGACCCAGGAAGAAAACACTAATGCCCCGTACACGCAATCAGAAATTCCGTCACAAAAAACTTGGATGGTTTTTCAGACGGAATTCCACTCAAGCTTGGCTTGCATACACACGGGTCACACAAAAGTGCTCTGAACTTTCGACCGTCAAGAACGCAGTGACGTACAACACTACGACAAGCCGAGAAAATGACGTTCAATGCTTCTGAGCATGCGTCAAATTGTTTCCGAGCATGCGTCGTTTTTTGCACGTCGAAATTGCATACAGACGAACGGATTTTCCGATAGGAACTTTTTCCGACGGGAGAATAGAGAACATGCTCTCAATCTTTTGCTGGCTGGAATTCCACCAGCAAAAGTCCGATGGAGCATACACATGGTCGCAATTTCTGACCAAAAGCTCTCATCCGACTTTCGCTGGCGGAATTTTTGATCGTGTGTACGGGGCATAAGTGACTCTTTTCTCAAAAGATCCACAATGACAGTTAAGATCTGATTGGTTGATGTGGATAATATGAATCAGTATATATATATATATATATATATATATATATATATATATATATATATATATATATATATATTACACATACACACTATATTGTCAAAAGTATTGGGACACCTGCCTTTACACGCACATGAACTTTAATGGCATCCCAGTCTTAGTCCGTAGGGTTCAATATTGAGTTGGCTCCGCCCTTTATTATTATTATTATTATTCAGGATTTATATAGCGCCAACAGTTTACGCAGCGCTTTACAATATAAAAGGGAGACAATACAGTTATAATACAATACAATACAATAGGATTATGAGGGCCCTGCTCAGAAGAGCTTACAATCTAATAGGGTGGGGCAGGTGGTACAAAAGGTTGTAACTGTGGGGAATGAGCTGGTGGAAGTGGTAGGAGATTAGTTGGAGACGTGATAGGCTTTCCTGAAGAGATGAGTTTTCAGGGATTGCCTGAAGGTAGCAAGAGTAGGGGCTAGCCGGATAGATGGAGGTAGCGAGTTCCAGAGGATGGGAGAGGCTCTGGAGAAATCCTGGAGACGAGCATGGGAGGAGGAGATGAGAGAGCTTGAAAGCAGGAGGTCTTGAGAAGAGCGGAGAGGTCGATTTGGGTGATATTTGGAGACAAGATTAGTGATGTAGCTTGGGGCAGAGTTGTGAATGGCTTTGTATGTTGTGGTTAGAATTTTGAATTTAATTTGCTGGGTGATTGGGAGCCAGTGTAGGGATTGGAGGAGAGGGTTGGCAGACACTGATTGGGAGCCAGTGTAGGGATTGGAGGAGAGGGTTGGCAGACGCTGAGCGGTTGGTAAGGTGGATAAGTCTGGCAGCAGCATTCATGATAGACTGAAGAGGGGAGGAGCCTATGGAGCGGTAGGCCAAGGGAGTTACAATAGTCAAGGTGAGAGATAACAAGGGAGTGAATGAGGAGCTTGGTGGTTTCATTTGTTAAAAAAGGTGCGAATTTTAGAGATGTTATTGAGGTGAATTCTACAAACTTTTGACAACGATTGGATTTGAGGCTGAAATGACAAGTCAGAGTCTAGGATTACACCGAGTACCCTGGCGTGAGGGGGGGGACTGATGGTTGCATTGTTGATTTTGATGGAAAAGTCATGGAGGGGGGCACAGACGAAGGGGGTTTGGGGGCGGGGGTGGGGGGGAATATTAATAGCTCAGTTTTAGAGAGATTTAGTTGAAGGAAGTGGTGCGACATCCATGCTGATATGTTAGTTAGTAAGTTAGTAATGCGAGAGGAGACTGAAGGAGTGAGGTGAGGAGTAGACAGATAGATGTGGGTGTCATCAGTGTATAAGTGGTATTGGAAGCCGTGGGCGGTTATTAAGTGACCAAGGGAGGAGGTGTAGATAGAGAAGAGAAGGGGTCCAAGAACCGAGCCTTGGGGGACCCCCACAGAAAGGGGCAATGGAGAAGAGAAGACAGAGTTGTAGGTGACACTGAAGGAGCGCTGTGATAAATAGGCAGAGAACCAGGATAGAGCAGAATCTCGGAGGCCAAGGGAATGTAGTTTATTGAGAAGGAGCGGGTGGTCAACAGTATCAAAGCCCACAGAGAGGACAAGTAGTAGGAGTATGGAGTACTGGCTGTTGGTTTTAGCAGTTAGTAAATCGTTAGTGAGTTTTAGTAAGGTAGTTTCTGTGGAGTGCTGCGAGCGAAAGCCAGACTGTAAGGGGTCAAGAAGGTTATTTTCACTGAGGTAGGAGCTAAGACGGTTGTAGACTAAGCGTTCTAGAAGTTTAGAGGTGAATGGGAGTAATGAGATGGGTCTTAAGTTGTTCAGGTCGGTAGGGTCCAGTGAGGGCTTTACAGCTATAACACCTTCAACTCTTCTGACAAGGCTGTCCACAAGGTTTTGTCTATGGGAATGTTTGTCCATTTTTCCAGAAGCGCATTTGTGAGGTCAGGCTGGATGAGAAGGTCTGGCTCGCAGTCTCCACTCTAATTCATCCCAAAGGTATATACTATTGGGTTGAGGTCAGGACTCTGTGCAGGCCAGTCAAGATCCTCCACCCCAAACTCGCTCATCCATGTCTT
This sequence comes from Aquarana catesbeiana, assembly GCF_042186555.1. Taxonomy (NCBI): domain Eukaryota; kingdom Metazoa; phylum Chordata; class Amphibia; order Anura; family Ranidae; genus Aquarana; species Aquarana catesbeiana. The sequence goes on from NC_133325.1 coordinate 805,312,618, forward strand.
TATGGACCTTGCTTTTGTGCACTGGTCCAAATCATTTGGTGGAGGGGGGATTATGGTGTGGGGGGAGGGGGGATTATGGTGTGAGGGTGTTTTTCAGGGGTTGGGATTGGTCCCTTAGTTCCAGTGAAGGGAACTCTTAAGGCGTCAGCATACCAAGACATTTTGGACAATTTCATGCTCCCAAATTTGTGGGAACAGCTTCGGGTTGGCCCCTTCCTGTTCCAACATGACTGCCCACCAGTGCACAAAGCAAGGTCCCTACGGACTAAGACTGGGATGACAATAAAGATGTGTGTAAAGGCAGGCATCCCAATACTTTTGACAATATATTTTATATATATCCAGACCATTAAAGGTAAAGAGGACAGAGTAGAGTGTGATGACATCATTGAAAGAAAGCAAAGCCTTGTGTTTAAAGGGGAACAGGGACATTCGATTTTATATTGGTGAAATGTAAACAAAACAAATTAAAGTGGAGAACTTAGTGACCTTTTTCTCAAAAGATCCACAATGAAAGCTAAGATCCGATTAGTTGTTGTGGATATTATGAGTCAGTTTTTATAAAATAAAAAAAATAAGATGTATATCTCTGTGATGTGATGTTCTTAAGTTTTTCTTACAGAGCAAGTCCTAAAGCCCACCATCCATGACAGTAGTACCAAGGAGCAGCTCATCCTGGACTGTGTGTCTTCTATCACTAATGTGACCTATGAATGGGTGGACAGCAAGGGGAAATCTTTATCCACCCAACAGAGATACATTGTACCCAGACCCAAGGAGGACGTGACCCTGACCTGCATTTTGGACAGCAGACTGTCTAAGGAAAGCCAAAATATAACAATTCCCTACAGTACGGGTGAGTGACTCTCAGTAATGGTCACACAAGGACCATCATTATCAGTTAGACTGACACCTTGCTGGTCTGCTAACCCCATCTATATAAAGTGTGTCGGTGAGTATTGACTAGAAATAAGCAATATTAAGAGTTTTCACTCCGTCAAAACTCGTTGAAGTCAATGCAGAAGAAAAAAAAAATGAAGGGTTTTTAAGGGTGGAGTAGACTCGACATGGCTCCAAGGGATTATGAGAGCTTCCGGTAATCGCCCTAAACTGTTCTTGTTTTCAATATTTTTATCTGCTTGAAAAAAAGAAGCCCTAATGCTATCTCTAACCCTAATGCCAAGTTACGTTATCCTAAACCCAAAATGCTTATCCTAAAGCTGTCCCCAACCTTAATGCTTACCCTAGCCTTAACACTATCCCTAATCCTTATGCTAACCCTGGCCCTAATGCTATGCCTAATGTGAACCATATCCACAAAGCTTATGCCGCGTACACACAGTCGGATTTTCGGCTACAAAAGTCCGACAGCCGTCCGACAGACTTTCGACGGACTTTTGGCGGCAGACTTTCTAACGAACGGACTTGCCTACATACGATCACACAAAAGTCCGACGGATTCGTACGTGATGACGTACACCGGACTAAAATAAGGAAGTTGATAGCCAGTAGCCAATAGCTGCCCTAGCATCAGTTTTCGTCTGTCAGACTAGCATACAGACGAGCAGATTTATGGGTCCGGCGGAGTTACGACGTAAAGATTTGAAGCATGTTTCAAATCTAAAGTCCATCAGATTTGCGGCTGGAAAAGTCCGCTGAAAGTCCGGGGAAGCCCACACATGATCGGATTGTCAGCCAGCTTTAGTCCGTCAGCGTCTATCGGACTTTTGTAGACGAAAAGTCCGACCGTGTGTACACAGCATAACACTAACCCTAATGCTAAACCTACCCCTAACTTTAATATTAACTTTAACACTAATGCTAACCCTATCCCTAATGCTAATCGTAATGAAACCCTGGTCCTAACTAACCCTAAACAATGCTTCTGATCTGATGTGGTAGTCACCACACTGAGTGGCGGTGAATGGCGCTGAGAAGTAGCACTCTGACGGGGTAAGCTCCAGAGCGCTGTATTACTCTACTCATCCCCAGATGTTTGTGAAATGTCCATCCAATTTTTTGGTTCATATAATTACCTATGGGATAAGATCTAGATCTCTACAGTGTTGCAATTTTTCCAGATGGTTGTCAACTGTTTGCCCACTTCTGATTTATGTCATGTGTTGATTATTACTTTTGCTGCATGTGTTTGGCATGTGTACTGATAGAGATCTTTTGACAACTCAATGCGGGTACATATATTTGTAACACCATGAGCTTCTTTTAATGGGTACCTAGTAGATTGATTATACAGGTATGTGTTCGTTTACTTATGTATGCATAGACGTATTCCCTTGTTGACAATTGGGCTGTGCCCTTCTGCTGGACCGCCCACATTTGTGGGTAGGGCCTCTTAACCCCTCAGCCGGAAGTGGCCCTGAAAGTCTTCTCTATTACCATCTGGAGACTGTTGTCATCAGACTGTCAGAAACCATGAAATCAGACCGAGACAGAAGTACAGTTGAATCACACTTGTTTAAGAATAAAAGTAAAAAGAACAAACATAGTCAAGCCAGAGTTCAGTAACCGGAACGGATAGTCAGCCAAGCCAGATATCAGGGATCAATGTAGTGAAACAGCAAGCAGGATCTGGAGCCAGAAGGGATTACAGCAAAGCAAGTCTTTAAACAGGAATGCAGGAGATGGTACAGTGGCAGCATTTGAGGGCACAGTGGCAGCACTTGAGGGCACACCGGCATCGTTTAATGGTACAGTGGCTGCAATTGATGATTTTTTTTTCAAAATTTTTTTGCACCCCCCAAAAATTTTGAGCACCAGCCGCCACTGCCCTGCTCCCAGAAAAAAAAATCCAACAATGGTAAAGGAGGGAAAAGGAGGGGTAGGAGGAAGACGAGTGAAACTTTTAAGTGAAGTTCCACTGCTAGATGCCTTAACATTTGCAAATGCAGTCAGATCACATTCAAGAATGCCAGCAAGGGATCCCACGATTAGCTGTGAGAGGCAGACCCATGGAAAGCAATGAGAGGTTGATTGCTCCCACAGCAAATCATGGTTGGGTTGCATTTAATCTCTCATGGGTTGATCACATGCGCGTGATCGGCCATGGATGCAGGCACATGAAGCATCTTGGGCGCGGCATGTGAGTGGGCATGATTAGCTGTGGGAGCGGGCAGCCTCCCATTGCTTTGAATTGGCTGCCTCTCACAGCTAGTCGGGGGATCCCCTGCTGGTTCTCCCCCCTGTAGTTAGATTGTGGGTGCACTATGCCTTGTGATAAAAGAAAGTGGTTGTAAACCCCCAAAAATCTAAATGAAACTGAACATTGTATGCAAGTCAGTAAAGAAGCAGAAATCTACCGTCATCCTGTCATCTGCAACCCTCCCCACTTTAAAAAAAAAAAAAAAAAAAGGTGTAGACACTCTTCTCTCCTTTGAGTGATGCGCTTAATAAGGAGTCACCGTGCATGCTGCTAAGCTGTGCTAAGGAGGAATCCAGGGGTGTGTACAACTGGGCATTTTTTACATATGATCAGCTATGATTGGACACAGCTGATCACATGGTAAAGAGCCTACATCATTGGCTCTTCACCCTGATCGGTGATGCGCGGCAACAAGAGGAGGACGTCATATTACATCCACCCGGAGGGATGAAAGGCCCACCTGGCACATAGCAGAGTGACGGCCGGGTGGGCCTTTCATTTAGATTTATGCTGCTATAGGCCGGACAGGAACTGGTTAGTAACTAGAAGCGTGCAGCTGTGCGCACTCCTAGTCCCGATGCCGCGCTGCCCCTGACAGCCGCTTGGTCTCAGACTAGAGATCCCGAACCAGTCATGTGATCATCACGATAGCCAATCATTGGGATCATATGAGAAGCTGTTTACAAAATAAAACCTCTGACTGTGGCTGTCACTTTACAAGTCAATGTGTAAAAAAATACATTGAAAGGCATTTTGATCAAAATTGTTAAAAAGTTAAATAACCACAAAATGTAAGAAAAGTTTTCCCTTTGTCAGCTTATAAAAACAAAACATAATCAGGACATTTATTAACACAGTATGCCAAATAAAAGGCGTATTTGGTAGGTAAATTATTCACCGAATTGTTGTCACATTAACCAGTGAATGCCAACACATCTAGACTTAAACGATATCTGTCCCTTAAGGGGGTTCCTAGCTCATTATGGTGATAAACTCCAACCTCAGATATGAGATCTCATAGTAATCTCCCTCCTGTTTTATCTTTCAGAGCGCAAAGGCTTAAGTGGATGTGTTATTGCATGGATAGTGGTTGGAGTTATTGTCGGAGTTATGGTACTCTTGTATCTCTGCATCTTAGGCATACGTAAGTATCTATAGAGACTAGAGACGCACCAATACCATTTATTATACAAGTGCGAATACCGATACTTTTTTTTTTAGTTCCAATACCAATGCCAGTACTAGGCATGAGCTTTGAGTTGGAGTCGAACACATGTTTGACCGTTCCTCGAATTATGAACGATATGAACCGTTCGTGCCAAATTCGAGTGGCACGTCACGGCCCATAATTCAATGAGGAATCGCAGTGCATTGCTGGCTGATGATTGGCCAAGCATGCACTATGACCAAAATGCTTGGCCAATCACAGCGCCGTCTGTACAGAGAGCCGTAATTGGCCAAAGCCAGGGTGGCTTTGCCCAATTATGGCTCAAGGGGTTTAGTACACGCCCCACACTATATAAGGCCGCCTGTACGTCGACCTTGTGTAGTGTGTTCCGGCGTTGAGAAAGAGATAGAGAGAGAGAGAGAGACAGTGTCATTTGATTTAAGTTGTTAGCTGCACTTATAGTGTATTGTGTATATATATGCATCCCAGGTGTTGTGTGTGTATATATATATATATATATATATATATATATATATATATATATATATATATATATATATATACACTGTATTCAGTTTAGCTAGATCCGTTCCTATTATTCTCTTCCTACTGACAGGCAGGTGTTTTTACAGTATTTACAGCTACCTGAAGAAAATTGCTGGTGTTTTTCTGATCCTATTAGTCCTATTAGCTACAGTATTTACAGTTAGTGTGGTGCAGGTGTTTTTCCAGTATTTACAGCTACCTGAAAAAAATTGCTGTTTTTTTTCTGATCCTATTAGTCCTATTAGCTACAGTATTTACAGTTAGTGTAGTGCCTCCTCTGCACAGTGTGCACCTAAAACTTTCTCAAGAAAATTGGTGGTGTTCTTCTGATCCTATTAGTACCGCAGGCAGCTGCAGTATTTACAAGTTAGTGTAGTGCGTCCTCTGCACAGTGTGCACCTAAAGCTACCTGAAGAAAATTGGTGATGTTCTTCTGATCCCATTAGTACCGCAGGCAGCTGCAGTATTTACAAGTTAGTGTAGTGCGTCCTCTGCACAGTGTGCACCTAAAGCTACCTGAAGAAAATTGCTGGTGTTCTTCTTATCCTATTAATCCTATTAGCTACAGTATTTACAGTTAGTGTAGTGCGTCCTCTGCACAGTGTGCACCTAAAGCTACCTGAAGAAAATTGGTGGTGTTCTTTTGATCCTATTAGTACCACAGGCAGCTGCAGTATTTAAAAGTTAGTGTAGTGCGTCCTCTGCACAGGGTGCACCTAAAGCTACCTGAAGAAAATTGCTGGTGTTCTTCTGATCCTATTAGTCCTATTAGCTACAGTATTTACAGTTAGTGTAGTGTGTCCTCTGCACAGTGTTCACCTAAAGCTACCTGAAGAAAATTGGTGGTGTTCTTCTGATCCTATTAGTACCGCAGGCAGCTACAGTTTTTACAAGTTAGTGTAGTGCGTCCTCTGCACAGTGTGCACCTAAAGCTACCTGAAGAAAATTGGTGATGTTCTTCTGATCCTATTAGTACCGCAGGCAGCTGCAGTATTTACAAGTTAGTGTAGTGCATCCTCTGCACAGTGTGCACCTAAAGCTACCTGAAGAAAATTGCTGGTGTTCTTCTTATCCTATTAGTCCTATTAGCTACAGTATTTACAGTTAGTGTAGTACGTCCTCTGCACAGTGTGCACCTAAAGCTACCTGAAGAAAATTGGTGGTGTTCTTTTGATCCTATTAGTACCACAGGCAGCTGCAGTATTTACAAGTTAGTGTAGTGCGTCCTCTGCACAGTGTGCACCTAAAGCTACCTGAAGAAAATTGCTGGTGTTCTTCTGATCCTATTAGTATCGCAGGCAGCTGCAGTATTTACAAGTTTTTGTAGTGCGTCCTCTGCACAGTGTGCACCTAAAGCTACCTGAAGACAATTGCTGTTGTTCTGCTCCTATTAATACCACAGGCAGGCAGCTACAGTATTTACAGTTAGTTTACTGTGTCCTATGCACAGTGTGCATCTAAAGTTACCTGAAGAAAATTGGTGGCGTTCTTCTGATCCTATTAATACCACAGGCAGGCAGCTACAGTATTTACAGTTAGTGTACTGCGTCCTCTGCACAGTGTGCACCTAAAGCTACCTGAAGACAATTACTGTTTTTCTGCTCCTATTAATACCACAGGCAGGCAGTTACAGTATTTACAGTTAGTGTACTGTGTCCTCTGCACAGTGTGCACCTAAAGCTACCTGAATAAAATTGGTGGTGTTCTTTTGATCCTATTAATACCACAGGCAGGCAACTACAGTATTTACAGTTAGTGTTCTGCATCCTCTGCACAGTGTGCACCTAAAGCTACCTGAAGACAATTGTTGTTGTTCTGATCCTATTAATACCACAGGCAGGCAACTACAGTATTTACAGTTAGTGTACTGTGTCCTCTGCTCCGTGTGCACCTAAAGCTACCTGAAGACAATTGCTGGTGTTCTCATACTAATAATACTACAGGCAGGCAGTTGATTCTGCTAGCTGCAGTATCAGTATATATATACATCCCAGCTTTGTGCAGCTACATCTCACTGCAGGCCATTAGTATGTCTGGAAGGCCAACAAGGAGAGGCAGACAGTCACAAGCCAATAAAAGAGGGCAAGCAGGCTCTGTGTCTAGAGGCAACAGTGCTGGTCGTGAAGAAGGTGCATCCTCATCAGCACGTGGCCGTGGGACATGCTTGTCCTATTTTTCGGCAGATGGCCGTGTTGAGCCGCAACATGCGGAAGACTTGGTAGAGTGGATGACCAAGCCGTCCTCATCCTCCTCTCTCACCCAGGCTTAGGGTACTTTGTCTGGCAAAGCAGCTGCCAACGTGGCCTCTTCCCTCGGCTCAATGGCATCAGTCGCTCCTTCCCTAGCCCCACCATGTCCTCCTGAGGAGCCCCCCAAACTATTTGACCACAGTGTTGGGTACATGCTCCAGGAGGATGCCCAGCGTTTTGAAGGCTCCGATGATGGTACCCAGCTAGAGGAAGGCAGTAATGTGAGCCCAGAGAGAGGGAGTGCCCAAGAAGGACAGCAATCTGGCAGTCATGTTCCCCCAGCTGCAGGATACTGCCAGGTTTGCTCAAGTGATGAGGAGGGAGGGGATGATGAGGTCACTGACTCCATGTGGGTGCCTGATAGGAGAGAGGAGGAGGAAGCACATCACCAACGAGGCAGGATGCCCTCCGGGGGCCAGCCTAAGGGCAGCACACTGACTGCATCACACCGCAGAGCTCCGCATGTGCAGGGCGCTGCTGTCTCTGCGCGTTATTCCAAAAGTTCTTTGGTGTCTGGGTTTTTGAGAAAAGTGCATCAGTGAGCCACACCAAAGAACAAAGAGGACCTCTCCTTGCTCCTCATCAGCTGGGATCTTCAACCCCACTATACCTTCAGTCCTCTCTGAGACCTGCACTGAGAGGAATGAAGGTGTAGAATTAGGTGTGTCACAGCCAAGTACTTGTGGGCAATCTGCTATCGGTACACCAACGTCAGATTGTACCAGGCAAATTTCCCTGTGCCGGCAGCTGCTGCACCGCCGAAAGAAGTTCGCTCCCAGCCATCCACATGCCCAGCGGTTGAATGCTAGCTTGGCTAAATTGCTAGCACTTCAACTGCTGCCTTTTCAGTTGGTAGACTCTGCCCCCTTCCGTGAGTTTGTGGAATGTGCGGTTCCTCAGTGGCAGGTTCCCAAACGCCACTTTTTCTCATGGAAGGCGATTCCTGCTCCCTACCGGCATGTGGAAGGCAATGTCTTGGCCTCGCTGGATAGGGCGGTCAGCAGTAAGGTGCATATTACCGCTGACTCATGGTCCAGCAGGCATGGACAGAGACGTTACCTATCTTTCACCACGCACTGGGTGACTCTTCTGGCAGCTGGGAAGGATGCAGGACAGGGTGCAGTAGTGTTGGAGGTTGTTCCGCCACCACGCCTCCAAAATTCTACTAGTGGTGATTCTGCCACACCTCTCTCCTCCACCCCTCCTCTTCTTCTTCCTCCATGGCCTCTTCCTGTGCTGACTTGTCCTCAGAACCAGCGGTGCTCCGTAGGCGTTCAAGGGGCTTCGCAAGCACGCAGGCAAAAAGATGCCATGCGGTGCTTGAGCTGGTGTGCTTGGGGGACAGGAGCCACACTGGGGCAGAGATTCTGTCAGCTCTGCAGGGGCAGGTTCAGATGTGGTTGACGCCACGCCAACTTAAGCCAGGAATGGTGGTTTGTGACAATGGCACCAACCTCCTCTCTGCCCTCCGACAGGGACAACTGACCCATGTGCCCTGTTTGGCTCACGTCCTTAACTTGGTGGTGCAGTGGTTCTTGGGCAGGTACCTGGGCTTACAGGATGTCTTGAGGCAGGCCAGGAAAGTCTGTGTGCATTTCCACAGGACATATAATGCCAGTGCTCAGCTGGCTGATCTCCAAAAGAAATTTAACCTGCCCAAGAACCGCCTAATCTGTGACATGCCCACCAGGTGTAACTCAATGTTGACCATGCTGCAGCAGCTGCACACACAGCAGAGGGCCATCAATGAGTACCTATGCGACTATGGCACCAGGACAGGGTCAGGTGAGCTTGTTTTTTTTCCCTACGCCAGTGGGAGATGATCAGGGATGCATGCACTGTCCTGTCACTATTTGAGGAGGCCACGAGAATGGTGAGCAGTGACAGTGCATGCATCAGTGACACTGTACTTCTTGTCCACCTGTTGGAACACACGCTGCGTGGAATAATGGACAGGGCACTTGAGGCAGAACAGAGGGAGGAAGAGGAGGACTTCCTTACCTCTCAAGGCCCCCTTTATCCAGACAGTGTTCCTGCGTGCCCGCCGATCACACAGGAAGAGGATGAGGAGGAGGATTGTGTCAGCATGGAGGTGGAGCCTGGCACTCAGCATCAGCAGCAGTCTTCAAGGGATCATTTACTGTCCCAAGAAATCCATGGACTTGTACGTGGCTGGGAGATGGTGGCTGTGGATCATGTTGTCCTTAGTGACCCAGAGGACTCCGGACCGAATGCCTCAGCAAACCTACGCTGCATGGCCTCCCTGATCCTGTAAAGCCTGCGTAAGGATCCTCGTATTCGTGGTATCAAGGAGAAGGAACAATACTGGCTGGCAACCCTCCTTGATCCACGTTACAAGGGTGAGGTTGCGGACCTTATCTTGCCGTCGCAGAGGGAGCAGAGGATGAAACATCTTCGGGAGGCCTTGCAGAAAGGTCTGTGCAATGCATTCCCAGAGATTGGGAAGTTACAAACTCCTGAGGCTTTGGTCAGTCAAAGAAGGAGCGGTGGAGAAGGTGGCCGTCTGACTGATGCATTCAAACTGTTTTTTAGTCCGCAGCCCCAAGGTATGATCGGTTCCAGCAACCATCGCCAGCGTTTGTTTTACATGGTGCAGGAATACCTAGGGGCAAGATCTGACTTGGACATCTTTCCCACTGAAAATCCTCTGGATTACTGGTTCTTGAGGACAGATCACAGGCCAGAGCTTGCACTGTATGCAATTGAGCTACTGGCCTGTCCTGCATCCAGCGTTCTTTCGTAACGCACATTTAGTGCTGCTGGAGGCGTGGTAACCGATCACAGGGTGAGCCTGTCCACCGACTCGGTCGATCGACTGACCTTCATAAAAATGAATCAGTCTTGGATCACCACCAGCTACCAAGCACCTGATGCTGATGTAACCAAATAATTTGTTTAAAAATTTCAGATCCCTTCAAGACTGCCTATGCTGATGTTGAGTGACTATCCTGTTATGCTGAGTGATTATCCTCTTCCTCCTGAATGATCATGCTGATAGCTTGTAAGAACATTTTTGGTTCTGGGCACCACCACCAGTAGCTAAGGCCCAATTTTCAACCCCTGTTTAACAGGGGCATGTAATTACAATTTTTGATGCAATACTTTGCAGCAGGGCTCATTCCTGCGCTCCAACTAGAGTATCTGTGAGGGGTTGCAGTGTTGTGGCACCAGCACCAGTGCCCAAGGCCCAATTTTTCTGTCCCTGTTCAACAGGGACATGTAATTACAATTCTTGATCTAATATTTCACTGCAGGGCCCATTCCTGCGCCCACCAAGAGTAACTGTGAGGACTTACAGTGTTGAGGCAACACCAACACCTAAGGCCCCAACTTCTGCAGAGTATATAAGGCAGGCCGCTACTTTCAAGCATCCAACTTACAAACGACTCCTACTTGCAAACGGAAGGAGACAACAGGAAGTGAGATCTGTGATTCTACTTAACAACAAACCTCCAGTCCCTGTCTTGTTTGTACCGCCTGTATAATGCTGTTCAGAGCATATAGGGCCTGGTGGCCCCACACCTTTTCTTTTTTTAATTTGGGTACGGAGTTCCCCTTAATATCCATACAAGACCCAAAGGGCCTGGTAATGGACTGGGGGGTACCCATGCTGTATGTCTCACTGATTTTGATCCATATTGCCAGGACCCGACATTACATTAAAGCCTCAAGCAGTTTTAAATGACTTTTATTCCTTTACAAATGTCATTTTGTGCAGGGACTGTTCTAAACATGGGAAACATGCGCCACTTTACAGGCTAACTATAGACACCCCCCAGGTACGATATTTAAAGAAATATTTCACTTTTTTTCACTTTGAACATCATTAAAATCACTGCTCTTGAAAAAACAGCCGTTTTTAAAACTTTTTTTGCATTGATACATGTCCCCTGGGGCAGGACCCGGGTCCCCAAACCCTTTTTAGGACAATACCATGCAAATTAGCCTTTAAAATGAGCACTTTTGATTTTGAACGTTCGAGTCCCATAGACTTCAATGGGGTTCTAAAGTTCGCGCAAACTTTTGGTCCATTCGCAGGTTCTGGTGCGAACTGTACCGGGGGGTGTTCGGCTCATCCCTAGCCAGTACTATTTACAGATACCTACCGCAACTGTTCTGTTTACACTTTAGCTGTCAGTAATGGTACAAAGCATTGATAAGTTACTCGAAAATGACTTTTTTTTTATTGTGCTTTTTATTTTTTTTTAAGTAAAACGTTTATATATATGTAGGTGTAAAAAAAAATAACAAACAAAAAAAAAGTTAGAATTATTAATAGTTTATAAAATAGAAGTAAACAAATAGTAATTAAATGGATAGACAGGGAGGACCCCCACCATGCCAACATCCAATTGATATATAAAGGTTGAAAACAAGTAAAAAAAAACTCTCTCAAAAAATAGCGGACTTTGTGGGCATAACATGAGGCAGTAATGTATAAAATATGTATATCTTTATTACAAAATTTATTAAAACCACATACAATACCAATGTATAAACATGAGAAAAGGGAAATGGCGCTGTACTAATAAAACCATATAAGTGTATGTACCTGTGAATGTATGTTTACAATTCAACATATATGTGTATGACCGTATACATAAGGTATACAAACAATAAAAATCGAGTGATGTCTGCCACGTGATAAAAGTGACATGTTCTTAAAAAGTGCGAGGGAATAAAGAATAAGTTGTGAAGGTGTATGCACCATAACTAATCAATAATTAGATAGCATCAGCTGGTGTGATATCATAAAAACACTGTTGTAAGAAGCAAACATATACGCTAAACGGTACTAAATGATATCCAAGAGCTTAAAAATAGGATATTTACAATTTCTTTACAATAAAATGTCCATATGAGGTGCAAATTATATTGTAAAAATTAAAAAATATAAAAAAATATAAAAAAAATAAAAAAATAAAAATAAATAAAAAATTAAAAATATAAAAAAATATTAAAAAATATATAAATATAATATTTTTATTAATTTTTACTATATATATATATATATATATATATATATATATATATCAATTTTTTGGGTATCAGTGGTTTGCACCTCATATGGACATTTTGTTATAATGAAATTGTACGTATCCTATTTTTAAGCTCTTGGATATCATTTAGTACCGTTTAGCGTATATGTTTGCTTCTTACAACTGTGTTGTTTTGATATCACACCAACTGATGCTATCTAATTATTGTTTATGGTGCATACACCTTCACAACTTATTCTTTATTCCCTCGCACTTTTTAAGTACATGTCACTTTTATCACGTGGTAGACATCACTCGATTTTTGTTGTTTGTATACCTTATGTATACGGTCATACACATATATGTTGAATTGTAAACATACATTCACAGGTACATACACTTATATGTTTTTTTTTAGTACAGCGCCATTTCCCTTTTCTCACGGTTATACATTTCCATTGAGGTTTCACCTAGGTGGAACTTTTCTATAGGGAGGCAGCAGTCATACGTTCCTAAGCGCAGATCCCTTTGATATTCCACATACAATACCAAACAAACCACGCCCTTGACAAGGTCAACAGATACCCAATAGCGTAAAAACGTGGAGGCATGGATCCTTGCAAAGTGATAGTAGATCCATAATTCACATAAATGGTAAAAAAAAAAAATATATATATATATATATATATATATATATATATATATATATATATATATAGTGGGGACATAAGTATTCAGACCCCCTTAAATTTTTCACACTTTGTTATATTGCAGCCATTTGCTAAAATCATTTAAGTTCATTTTTTTCCTCATTAATGTACACACAGCACCCCATATTGTACACACAGCACCCCATATTGTACACACAGCCCCCCATATTGTACACACAGCACCCCATATTGTACACACAGCACCCCATATTGTACACACAGCCCCCCATATTGTACACACAGCACCCCATATTGTACACACAGCCCCCCATATTGACAGAAAAACACAGAATTGTTGACATTTTTGCAGATTTATTAAAAAAGAAACTGAAATATCACATGGTCCTAAGTATTCAGACCCTTTGCTCAGTATTTAGTAGAAGCCCCTTTTGATGAGTCTTTTTGGGAAAGATGCAACAAGTTTTTCACACCTGGATTTGGGGATCCTCTGCCATTCCTCCTTGCAGATCCTCTCCAGTTCTGTCAGGTTGGATGGTAAACGTTGGTGGACGGCCATTTTTAGGTCTCTCCAGAGATGCTCAATTGGGTTTAAGTCAGGGCTCTGGCTGGGCCATTCAAGAAAAGTCACAGAGTTGTTGTGAAGCCACTCCTTCGTTATTTTAGCTGTGTGCTTAGGGTCATTGTCTTGTTGGAAGGTAAACCTTTGGCCCAGTCTGAGGTCCTGAGCACTCTGGAGAAGGTTTTCATCCAGGATATCCCCGTACTTTGCCGCATTCATCTTTCCCTCAATTGCAACCAGTCGTCCTGTCCCTGCTGCTGAAAAACACCCCCACAGCATGATGTTGCCACCACCATGCTTCACTGTTGGGACTGTATTAGACAGGTGATGAGCAGTGCCTGGTTTTCTCCACACATACCGCTTAGAATTAAGGCCAAAAAGTTCTATCTTGGTCTCATCAGACCAGAGAATCTTATTTCTCACCATCTTGGAGTCCTTCAGGTGTTTTTTTAGCAAACTCCATGCGGGCTTTCATGTGTCTTGCACTGAGGAGAGGTTTCCGTCAGGCCACTCTGCCATAAAGCCCCGACTGGTGGAGGGCTGCAGTGATGGTTGACTTTGTACAACTTTCTCCCATCTCCCGACTGCATCTCTGGAGCTCAGCCACAGTGATCTTTGGGTTCTTCTTTACCTCTCTCACCAAGGCTCTTCTCCCCCGATAGCTCAGTTTGGCCGGACGGCCAGCTCTAGGAAGGGTTCTGGTTGTCCCAAACGTCTTCCATTTAAGGATTATGGGGGCCACTGTGCTCTTAGGAACCTTAAGTACAGCAGAAATTTTTTTGTAACCTTGGCCAGATCTGTGCCTTGCCACAATTCTGTCTCTGAGCTCTTCAGGCAGTTCCTTTGACCTCATGATTCTCATTTGCTCTGACATGCACTGTGAGCTGTAAGGTCTTATATAGACAGGTGTGTGGCTTTCCTAATCAAGTCCAATCAGTATAATCAAACACAGCTGGACTCAAATGAAGGTGTAGAACCATCTCAAGGATGATCAGAAGAAATGGACAGCACCTCAGTTATATATATGAGTGTCACAGCAAAGGGTCTGAATACTTAGGACCATGTGATATTTCAGTTTTTCTTTTTTAATAAATCTGCAAAAATGTCAACAATTCTGTGTTTTTCTGTCAATATGGGGTGCTGTGTGTACAATATGGGGTGCTGTGTGTACAATATGGAGTGCTGTGTGTACATTAATGAGGAAAAAAATGAACTTAAATGATTTTAGCAAATGGCTGCAATATAACAAAGAGTGAAAAATTGAAGGGGGTCTGAATACTTTCCATCCAAACTGTAGCTGCAAAGGGTGGGCCAACTCAATATTGAACCCTATAGACTAAGACTGGGATGCTATTAAAGTTCCTGTGCGTGTAAAGGCAGGCGTCCCAATACTTTTGGTAATATAGGTATACGTGATCCGGCACAGAGGTGCCACCCTGTAGCAGTAAACCTGCTATAGGGCGGACCTCAAACACTGGTTACAGAGCCCTATCAATTTGTGCCTTTCATATCTTCCTAGAGTTCAACTTGGGACCTAAAATTTCCCCATTAGGGGTAAAGCCAGACACCCCTAAAATTATCCAACCATTCCTTTGTAGTATATGAGGAGGGGCCTTCAGCACTTGTATCAACTTCCAGCCAAATGATTACTTTGTGTCACTTATTGTATAAACGATGACCCAGCTATGAACATCCAACATCCAAAACCTCTTCTGTTTTACCCTACAGTGTCCAAGTTTTTAGGCGGATGTATTAACGCATTTATGGCGATCGGGATCCTGTGCGGTGTCGGCTGTTGCTTCTGTTGCAAGCGTGAGTATTATTGGGGTTCTTTCTTTCATTTTAAAACTCAGTATACAGCAAGTATGGCTGTTGAAGAGCATATTGTATGTAATAAAATGAGGAGCCTCGATCAAAGATGTCTCCAACGTAAATGATGCTGATAGGAGCAAGATCACAATACACCGCATACTTAATCCTTTATAACAGCAAACAATAACGTTAACATTGTGAAAACCGGAGCTAGTAGTCACAGATAGACTGTGAGCATTGAACTTTGATCATGTATTGCATAAGTGCTTGCCCCTAACTATTAGTCCCAGGCAGGCATTATTATTATTATTATACAGGATTTATATAGCGCCAACAGTTTACAACATGAAGGCAGACAGTACAGTTACAATACAATTCAGTACAGGAGGAATCAGAGGGCCCTGCTCCTTAGAGCTTACAGTCTAGGAGGGAGGGTCAAGTGATACAAAAGGTAATAACCGTGGGGGAGATGAGCTGATGGAGAAAATAAAAGTACAGTTGTTAGGTGGGGGCAGAATAGGCTTCCCTGAAGAGGAGGGTTTTCATTGATCGTTTTCAGTAAACAGCGTAGGAGATAGTCGGACAGATTGGGGTAGGGGAGTTCCAGAGGATGGGAGAGGCTTTCGAGAGAAGTCCTGGAGGCGAGCATGGGAGGAGACGAGGGAGCTAGAGAGCAGGAGGTTTTGGGAGGAACAAAGAGAAGCATTTGGTAGGTATTTTGAGACTAGGTTATTGATGTAGCTGGGGGGCTGAGGTGTAGATGTAAGTTGTTGTTAGTATTTTGAATTTAATTTGTTGGGTGATTGGAAGCCAGTGGAGAGATTGACAGAGGGGGTGGAGGACACGGAGGGGAAGCCAATGGAGAGATTGACAGAGGGGGTGGAGGACACGGAGCGAAGCCAGTGGAGAGATTGGCAGAGGGGGTGGAGGGCACGGAGGGGAAGCCAATGGAGAGATTGGCAGAGGGGGTGGAGGACACGGAGCGGAAGCCAGTGGAGGGATTGGCAGAGAGGGGCGGAGGACACGGAACGGTTGGTAATGTGGATGAGTCTGGCAGCGGCATTCATGATGGACTGAAGGGGGGAGGAGCCTATGTAAAGGTAAGCCAATGAGGAGGGAGCTGCAGTAGTTGAGAGATGACCAGGGAGTGAATTAGGAGCTTTGTGGTGTCATTGGTTGGAAGGGGAGGTATTTTGTAGATGTTGCGGAGGTTAAGGTGGCAAGATATGGACAGTGATTGGACGTGGGGCTGAAGGAAGAGTTGAGAGTCCAGGATTACATCTAGAACCTTGACATGAGGGGATGGGCTGATAGTTGTGCCATCAATCTTGACAGAGAAATCAGGGCGAGAGGAACGTGGGGGAGGACATTTTTATGAGCTCAGTTTTGGATAGATTGAGTTTGAGGAACTGTTGTGACATCCAGACTGATATATCTGTTAGTAAATTAGTGATGTGTGAGGAGACTGAGAGAGTGAGCTGAGGGGTAGAGAGATAGATTTGGGTGCTATCAGCTTAGAGATGATATTGGAAGCCATGGGAGGCTATTACCAGACCCAGGGAGGAGGTGTAGATGGGGAATGAGAGAGGTACAAGAACAGAACCTTACTGATCAAAGGCTCCAGAAGGCATATGAAAGATACCATTCAACCTACTGACATAGTAACATCCACCTGTGGCTATAAGGAGTTCTGGTGAACCCCAAACTGGGTGGCAAGAATGGAGGATATGTATTAAACACAACTTCACCCGCATTTTCTACAAAAGCCAAAAGTCGGTAGTCGGTAATAATACATACCGAAATGTTGTGCTCCACGATTAATGCAATTTTTGAAGGCAAAAAAATGGGGTGTTTGTTTGCTATCGCTGAGGACTGTTTTCTTTTAAACTGTTTGAGATTCTGTAAGTTGGTATCTTTGTTAATCTGAGCCAAATATGCTTATTTTCCCATCTATGTTGACCACTTCCTCCTCCTCAAAAACCTCCACTGCTTTTGTCTCCGTGACTGTGCACTTCATGGTTCTCATCCTACCTATGCCACCACTAGGGATGAGCCGAACAACCCCCGGTTTGGTTCGCACGAGAACCTGCGAAAGTTTGTGCAAACTTTAGAGCCCCATTAAAGTCTATGGGACTCGAACATTCAAAATCAAAAGTGCTCATTTTAAAGGCTAATATGCAAGTTATTGTCCTAAAAAGGGTTTGGGGACCCGGGTCCTGCACCAGGGGACATGTATCAATGCAAAAAAAAGTTTTAGAAGCGGCCGTTTTTTCGGGAGCAGTGATTTTAATGATGCTTAAAGTAAAAAAAAAAAAGGTGAAATATTCCTTTAAATATGGTACCTGGGGGGTGTCTATAGTATGCCTGTAAAGTGGCGCGTGTTTCCCGTGTTTAGAACAGTCCCTGCAAAAAATGACATTTGTAAAAGAAAAAAAGTCATTTAAAACTGCTTGCGGCTTTAATGTAATGTCGGGTCCCGGCAATATGGATGAAAATCAGTGAGACAAACGGCATGGGTACCCCCCAGTCCATTACCAGGCCCTTTGGGTCTTGTATGGATATTAAGGGGAACCCCGCACCCAAATTAAAAAAAGGAAAGGCGTGGGGCCCCCAGGCCCTATATACTCTGAACAGCAGTATACAGGCGGTGCAAACAAGACAGGGACTGTAGGTTTGTTGTTAAGTAGAATCTGTTTGTAATTTTGAACTGATACATTTTTAAAGTCTAGCTCCAGCCAAAAAATCTATTTTTAAGCTTTTTGGAAAACATAGGGAAGGTTTATCACCCCTGTGACATTTGTTTTGCTGTCTGTGCTCCTCTTCAGAAGATTTTACCTCACTTTCTGTCCCAATGACAAATGTTTTTTTGAAAATTTGGGGTTTTTAGTGAAACAAGGATTGGTGATAAAGCATCGGTGAAGAGGAGACACGTTTTTCCCATATTAACTCTTACAGGAGAGAATTTCTCTTCCTATGGGGTAGATTTCATCTCACTTCCTGTTGTGTCCTTCGGTTTGAAAGTAGGAGTCGTTTGTAAGTTGGATGTTTGAAAGTAGGGGCCTGCCCTATATACTCTGCAGAAATTGGGGCCTTAGGTGTTGGTGTTGCCACAACACTGTAAGTCCTCACAGTTACTCTTGGTGGGCGCAGGAATGGGCCCTGCTGTGAAATATTATATCAAGAATTGTAATTACATGCCATTGTTGAACAGTGGTAGAAAAATTGGGTCTTTGGTGTTGGTGGTGCTGGTGCCACAACACTGTAAGTCCTCACAGTTACCCTTGGTGGGCGCTAGAACGGGCCCTGCTGTGAAATATTATATCAAGAATTGTAATTGCATGTACCTGTTGAACAGGGGCAGAAAAATTGGGCCTTAGGCACTGGTGCCACAACACTGCAACCCCTCACAGATGCTATAGTTGGAGCTCAGGAATGAGCCCTACTGAAAAGTATTGCATCAAAAATTGTAATTATATGCTGCTGTTAAACAGGGGCTGAAAAATTGGGCCTTGGCCACTGGTGGCGGTGCCCAGAACCAAAAATGTTCTTACAAGCTATCAGCATGAAAATTGAGGAGCAAGAGGATTGTGACTCAGCATAACAGGATAGTCACTCAGCATCAGCATAGGCAGTCTTGAAGGGATCTCACATTAAAAAAAAAAATATTCGGTTACATCAGCATCAGGTGCTTGGTAGCTGGTGATCCTAGACTGATTCATTTTTATGAAAGTCAGCTGATCGACTGATTCGGTGGACAGGCGCACCCTATGATCGGTTACAAAGCCTCCAGCAGCACTGAATGTGCGTTCCGAAAGAACAATGGATGCAGGACAGGCCAGTAGCTCAATTACATACTGTGCAAGCTCTGGCCAGTGATCCATCCTCAAGACCCAGACGATTTTCAGTGGGAAAGGTGTCCAAGTCTGGTCTTGCCCCTAGGTAATCCTGTACCATGTGAATCAGACGCTGGCGATGGTTGCTGGAACCGAATAGACCTTGGGGCTGCGGACTAAAAAATTGTCTGAATGCATTGGTCAGACGGCCACCTTCTCCACCGCTCCTTCTGTGACTGACCGAAGCCTCAGCAACTCGTTGTCCAGGAGGACCAGGAGTTTGTAACCTCCCAGTCTCTGGGAACGCGTTTCACAGACCTTTCTGCAAGGCCTCCTGAAGATGTTTCATCCTCTACTCCCTCTGCAATGGCAAGATAAGGTCCTTACCCTTGTAACGTGGATCAAGGAGGGCTGCCAGCCAGTATTGATCCCTCTCCTTGATACCACAAATACGAGGATCCTTCCGCAGGCTTTGTAGGACCAGGGAGGCCATGCAGCGTAGGTTTGCTGAGGCATTCGGTCCGGAGTCCTCTGGGTCACTAAGGACGACATGATCCGCAGCCACCTCCTCCCAGCCACGTACAAGTCCATGGGTTTCTTGGGACTGTAAATGATCCCTTGAAGACTGCTGCTGATGCTGAGTGCCAGGCTCCACCTCCATGCTGACACAATCCTCCTCCTCCTCCTCGTCCTCTTCCTGTGTGATCGGCGGGGGCCTTGAGAGGTAAGGAAGTCCTCCTCTTCCTCCCTCTGTTCTGCCTCAAGTGCCCTGTCCATTATTCCACGCAGCGTGTGCTCCAACAGGTGGACAAGAGGTACAGTGTCACTGATGCATGCACAGTCACTGCTCACCATCCTCTTGGCCTCCTCAAATGGTGACAGGACAGTGCATGCATCCCTGATCATGGCCCACTGGCGTGGGGAAAAAAAAACAAGCTCCCCTGACCCTGTCCTGGTGCCATAGTCGCACAGGTACTTATTGATGGCCCTCTGCTGCGTGTGCAGCCGCTGCAGCATGGCCAATGTTGAGTTCCACCTGGTGGGCATGTCACAGATTAGGCGGTTCTTGGGCAGGTTAAATTCCTTTTGAAGGTCAGCCAGCCGAGCACTGGCATTATATGACCTGCGGAAATGCACATGCCTAGGTACCTGCCCAAGAACCGCTGCACCACCAAGTTAAGGACGTGAGCCAAACAGGGCACATGGGTCAGTTGTCCCTGTCGGAGGGTGGAGAGGAGGTTGGTGCCATTGTCGCAAACCACCATACCTGCCTTAAGCTGGCGTGGCGTCAACCACCTCTGAACCTGCCCCTGCAGAGCTGACAGAATCTCTGCTGCAGTGTGGCTCCTGTCCCCCAAGCACACCAGCTCAAGCACCGCATGGCATCTTTTTGCCTGCGTGCTTGCGTAGCCCCTTGAACGCCTACGGAGCACCACTGGTTCCGAGGACAAATCAGCACAGGAAGAGGCCATGGAGTAAGAAGAAGAGGAGGGGGTGGAGGTGAGAGGTGTGGCAGAATCACCACTAGTAGAATTTTGGAGGCGTGGTGGCGGAACAACCTCCAACACTAGTGCACCCTGTCCTGCATCCTTCCCAGCTGCCAGAAGAGTCACCCAGTGCGCTGTGAAAGATAGGTAACATCCCTGCCCATGCCTGCTGGACCATGAGTCAGCTGTAATATGCACCTTACCCCTGACTGCCCTGTCCAGCGAGGCCAAGACATTGCCTTCCACATGCCGGTAGAAAGCCGGAATCACCTTCCGTGAGAAAAAGTGGCGTTTGGGAACCTGCCACTGAGGAACCGCACATTCCACAAACTCACGGAAGGGGGCAGAGTCTACCAACTGAAAAGTCAGCAGTTGAAGTGCTAGCAATTTAGCCAAGCTAGCATTCAACCGCTGGGCATGTGGATGGCTGGGAGCGAACTTCTTTCGGCAGTGCAGCAGCTGAGGCAGGGAAATTTGCCTGGTATAATCTGACGTCGGTGTACCGATAGCAGATTGCCCGCAAGTACTTGGATGTGACACACCTAATTCTACACCTTCATTCCTCTCAGTGCAGGTTTCAGACAGGATTGAAGGTATAGTAGGGTTGGAGATCCCAGCTGATGAGGAGCAAGGAGAGGTCTGCTTTGTTCTTTGGTGTGGGTGTTTAGGTATGCTTGCCAAAGAACTGCATGGCAGGTCGACATATGTCTGGTCAAGCATGTGGTGCCTAAGCAGGTCGGTGTGCTTCAGTCGGTATGCTGCCTTTAAGCTGGCCCCTGGAGGGCATCCTGCCTCGTTGGAAATGTGCCTCTTCCCCCTCCTCCTCTCTTCTATCAGGCACCCACGTGGAGTCAGTGACCTCATCATCCCCTCCCTCCTCCTCACTGGAGCAAAGCTGGCAGTATGCTGCAGCTGGGGGAAAATGACTGCCAGATTGCTGTCCTTCTTGGGCACCCCCTCTCTCTGGGCTCACGTTACTGCCTTCCTCTAGCTGGGTATCATCATCAGAGCCTTTAAAACTCTGGGCATCCTCCTGGAGCATGTACCCAACACTGTGGTCAAACAGTTCGGGGGACTCCTTAGGAGGACATGGTGGGGCTAGGGAAGGAGTGGCTGATGCCATTGAGCCAAGGGAAGAGGCCGCGTTGGCAGCTGCTTTGCCAGACAAAGTACCCTGAGCCTGGGTGAGACAGGATGAGGACGGCTTGGTCATCCACTCTACCAAGTCTTCCGCATGGTGCGACTCAACATGACCAGTTGCAGAAAAAAAGGACAATCGTGTCCCACGGCCACGTGCTGATGAGGATGCACCGTCTCCACGACCAGCACTGTTGCCTCTAGACACAGAGCCTGCTTGCCCTCTTTTATTGGCTTGTGACTGTCTGCCTCTCCTTGTTGGCCTTCCAGACATACTAATGGCCTGCAGTGAGATGTAGCTTCACAAAGCTGGGATGTATATATATACTGATACTGCAGCTAGCAGAATCAACTGCCTGCCTGTAGTATTATTAGTATGAGAACACCAGCAATTGTCTTCAGGTAGCTTTAGGTGCACACTGTGCAGAGGACACAGTACACTAACTGTAAATACTGTAGCTGCCTGCTTGTGGTACTAATAGGATCAGAAGATCACCACCAATTTTCTTCAGGTAGCTTTAGGTGCACACTGTGCAGAGGACGCAGTACACTAACTGTAAATACTGCAGCTGCCTGCGGTACTAATAGGATCAGAAGAACACCACCAATCTTCTTCAGGTAGCTTTAGGTGCACACTGTGCAGAGGACGCATTACACTAACTGTAAATACTGTAGCTGCCTGAAGTACTAATAGGATCAGAAGAACACCACCAATTTTCTTCAGGTAGCTTTAGGTGCACCCTGTGCAGAGGACGCACTACACTAACTGTAAATACTGCAGCTGCCTGCGGTACTAATAGGATTAGAAGAACACCACCAATTTTCTTCAGGTAGCTTTAGGTGCACACTGTGCAGAGGACACTACACTAACTGTAAATACTGCAGCTGCCTGCGGTACTAATAGGATCAGAAGAACACCACCAATTTTCTTCAGGTAGCTTTAGGTGAACACTGTGCAATGGACGCACTACACTAACTGTAAATACTGCAGCTGCCTGTGGTACTAATAGGATCAGAAGAACACCCCCAATTTTCTTCAGGTAGCTTTAGGTGTACACTGTGCAGAGGACGCACTACACTAACTGTAAATACTGCAACTGCCTGCGGTACTAATAGGATCAGAAGAACACCACTAATTTTCTTCAGGTAGCTTTAGGTGCACACTGTGCAGAAGACGCACTACACTAACTGTAAATACTGCAGCTGCCTGCGGTACTAATAGGATCAGAAGAACACCACTCATTTTCTTCAGGTAGCTTTAGGTGCACACTGTGCAGAGGATACACTACACTAACTGTAAATACTGCAGCTGCCTGCGGTACTAATAGGTTCAGAAGAACACCACCAATTTTCTTCAGGTAGCTTTAGGTGCACACTGTGCAGAGGATACACTACACTAACTGTAAATACTGTAGCTGCCTGCGGTACTAATAGGATTAGAAGAACACCACCAATTTTCTTCAGGTAGCTTTAGGTGCACACAGGAACAGGAACGGATCTAGCTAAACTGAATACAGTATATATATATATATATATATATATATATATATATATATATATATACACAACACCTAGGATGCATAGATATACACAATACACTGTAAGTGCAGCTAACTGACTCGCCTGCCTACTCTATCTAACTTAAATCAAATGACACTGTCTCGTTGTCTATCTCTCCGCCGCAACACACTACACAAGGCTGCCATGCAGGCGGCCTTATATAGTGTGGGGCGAGTACTAAACCCCCTGAGCCAAAGTCACACTGGCTTTGGGCAATTACGACTCTCTGTACAGACGGCGCTGTGATTGGCCAAGCATGTGGGTCATAGTGCATGCTTGGCCAATCATCAGACAGCAATGCACTGCGATGCCGCAGTGAATTATGGGCCTTAACGAGCCACTCAAATTTGGCGCTAACGGCCCATATCGTTGGAAATTCGACAAACGGGCGAACATGCGATGTTCGAGTCGAACGTGGGTTCGACTCGAACTCGAAGCTCATCCCTAGCCACCACGCCATCAATGTCACTTACAATTCTTTTTCCTCTTTTCATCTTCGTTTCTCCGGTGGGGCCCCCCCAAGGTTCTGTCCTTGGACCTCTCCTATTTTCAATATACACCTTCTCCCTGGTTCAGGTAATAGCCTCCCAAGGTTTCCAATACATTTATAGGCTGACGACACCCAAATCTGTCTCTATACATCTCAGCTCACTCCTTCAGTTTCCTCACGTACCACTCATTTACCAACAGACATATCAGCCTGGATGTCACACCACTTCCTCAAACTCAATTTATCCACAACCAAGCTCATAATATTTCCTCCCCCACGTGCCCCTTCCCCTGACTTCTCTCTTAAAGTGGTTGTATCCTCCTCTTGCACATTTTAACCTACAGGTAAGCCTATAATAAGGCTTACCTGTAGTTAAAATGAATATCTCCTAAAATTTATACGTTTTAGGAGATTTTCTCCTTGCATGCAGCTGTTGACGTCAGCGGTGCATGCGCCCTGAAGGTCCAGTGGATGGTGCCGGAAAATCAGAGCTTCTTGCCAGAATAGAGGACTCCCGCACATGCGTGGGAGTGACGTCATTGCAGCTTAGGCCACTCACAGCGCCAGAGCCATGAAAGCCAGAAGAAACGCCAAGGGAACATGTCAGCTCCCTCAGCAGTGACCAGGAGGCGGTGTGGGCGCTTCGTTCTAAGGTAAGTGTTTTATAATGAGCTAGTAGGCGTTGCATGCTAGCTCATTATGCCTTTGCCTTACAGGTTTTTTTTTTTTTTTTGGTCAGGGCATACAACCACTTTAAGACTGATGGCACAACTAACAACCCGTCCCCCCCATGCCAGGGTGCTAGGTGTAGTCCTGGACTATCCTTTTGACCCCACATCCAATCACTGTCCAAAGCTTTCCGCCTCAACCTCCACAACATCTCCAAAATAAGTCCCTTCCTAACCAATGACACCACAAAGCTTCTAACTCACTACCTGGTCATCTCCCACCTCAACTACTGCAACTCTCTCCTCATTGGATAACCTTTACGTGGGCTATACCCCCTTCAGTTCCCCGTGAATGCTGCAGCCAGGCTCATCCACCTTGCCAGCCATTCAGTGTCTTCCAATCCTCTCTGCCAATCCCTTCATTGGCTTCCACTCACCCCAAAAAATGTAAAAAATACTAACAATAACTTACAAAGCCATCCACAACTCTGCCCCCAGCTACCTCACTACCCTGGTCTCAAAATACCAACCTAATCGTTCTCTTTGTTCCTCCCAAGACGGCCTGCTCTCAAGCTTCCTCGTCACCTCCTCCCATGCTCACCTCCAGGACTTCTCCCATCCTCTGGAACTCCCTACCCCAATCTGTCTGGCTGTCTCCTATTCTGTCTGCTTTTAGATGATCCCTGAAAATCCTTACCTTCAGAGAGGCATATTCTGCCTCCAGCTAACAACTGTACTCTTATTTTCTTCATCAGCTCATCCCCCAGTTATTACCATTTTGTATCACTTGACCTTCCTTCCAAGATTGTAAGCTCTAACGAGCAGGGTTCTCTGATCCCTCCTGTATTAAAGTGTATTGTAATTGTACTGTCTGCCCTTATGTGCTATATAAACCCTGTATAATACTAATAATAATAATAATAAGTTAATCAAAATATGCCACTGGTTCCATGCCTAAATCAGTGTCATCATATAGGGTACATTGTACTGTATGTCTGGGGTGTTTTGTTCTTTAGAATGGCACATTACAGATCAATTTGTATGTCAATTATCCTAATGTTTATCGTTATATTATTTTCTAGGAAACTGGAAGAAAGGGCTCGATAACCTTGTCCATGCTGTCCTCCCCCTCACTGGTGAGCCAATTCTTCCTCCTCCTCTTCTTCCTCTTCCTCCTCTTCTTCCTCTTCCTCTGACTTTTCAGGTGCTTAATGTATGCAGGAGGGAGTTCATAGTTTATGCCCATAGCTCAGCCTGAAGGGGTGGGGCACGATGGGGGACTCTTGTTTACACTGACACCGATGGGGCACTCTTTTTCCCACTGACACCAATGATGGGGCACTATTCCTCCCACTGATACCAATGATAGGGCACTATTCCTCCTACTCACACTAATAAAAGGGCACTATTCCCCCCACCAATGCCAATAATGAGACACTATTCCTCCCACTGAAACAAATGATGGGGCACTATTTCCCCCACTGACTCAAGTGATGGGGTACTATTCCTACCACTGACACTAATGATGAGGCACTATTCCTCCCATTGACACTAATGATGGGGCACAATTCCTCCCACTCGCACCAAAGATGGGGCACTATTCTTCCCACTGACACCAAGGATGGGGCACTATTCTTCCCACTAACACCAATGATGGGGAACTATTTTTCCCACTGACACCAATGATGGGGCACTATTCCTCCTGTTGATACCAATGATGGGGCACTATTGATCTTTTATTGAAAAGAATCAAGCAAACAATTTTATACAAAAGTAAAAAACAAAACCATAGTACAAAACGTCAACAGAAATCAAAGGAATACATATCCATGTTCAGAATATATACAATATATACATAATCCACTACCAACACATTTTTAGAAAACTATTTACATAAAGCAGCAGAGAGGGCCTAAGAGGCACAACCCATCACCTATGTACGCAGCCATTTATCAAAAATTAATCATAAAATAAAAAATCTACGGTGATAAGAGACAGACAGCCACACCCGGGAAAGAGACTCCTGGAAGTCAGGGAGGCTTAAAACCCCTCCACGCCTTCAACCAAGCCCCCCGACTCCGCTTGTCTTTCTCAAGATCCAGAATCTTCCCTACCTCATGCAAAATGTCATACACCACCACCTGAACAGGAAGGATTTTATGCCGAATGCAGAACTGACCCCGTGCGTTCCAGGTGAAATAACGGACTACTAGGCTAACTAGAAAAAGTGTATCCAAACAAAAAACCCCACCAGTATTGAATGCTCCATACACCCACTCAGCATAACCCAGCCTGGAGAGGAAAGGAACACAGAGGGCCCGCCCCACCTGTTTGTACACCTCTATGTTAAAAGGGCAATGAAGCAGAAAATGGTCCATATTCTCCTCCTCACCTGCACACTCCTCCCGAGGACAGCTACGATCCATCCCACTGCGGAATTTCAAATTGTCCTGAACATAAAGCCTCCCATGGAAGCACAACCAGGCAGATCCCTAAATTTAAAGGGGACTCTATCCAAATTAACCCTGCCCTCAAAACTGGGCCTGGGAAATCCTTTAAGGCCAGTGGGTCATGAAAGACTTCGCTCAAGGGTCGACTCATAAGGACTTTCCTCTGAACCATTCTGAGATGTTCAGCTGACAATTGCCACTGCCGCAGTAACTTCAGGCACGGAGCGACATAGGCTGGTGGCTGATCCCGATGACCCCCTAGATTCTTCACTTGGCCACCTTCTTCCCAAAGTCGTAGAAAAGGCCTAAGCCAAGTTCTAAATATGATTACCCATCCAAGAGTTTCCACTGCAAGCATATTACCAATGTTAAACTTGAGAAAAAGCAGCGAAAAGAAAAGAACTGGGTTGACCATACGCCATTCTCCCTCTTTGATAGATAAGTAACATTCCTCTTGATGGGGTTCAGTCTGTTCCCCCACAGCATTTGGAAGAACACACTACTGATCCTAGCACAGAGAGACACAGGCAAGATGCAGACAAAGCTTGCATACAAGAAGATCGGAATCAGGTAAGTCTTAATCAGATCAACCCTCTCCCTCAGAGATAACTTCCATCTCTTCCAGCTGACCACCTTAGTATTGGCAATTTTTAGTCTGCCTTCCCAGTTTTTGAGGTCATAATCGCTGGGTCCAAATTCAATGCAGAGTATCTTAATTTTTTCTTGGGGCACCGGAAAGGTGTCCGGGAGATCAAACCCCTCACCTTCCTTTCCCATCCAGAAAACTTCACTCTTTTCCTGATTGATTTTGGAGCCCGATGCTTCGGAGTAACGTGATGTCAGAGAAACCAGCTCCTCCGCTTCATCTGTCCCAGTGACAAACACCAACACATCGTTCGCATAGGCAACAACCCTCAATGGCGGCTCACCCGGGCGCCCCACTGGTACCCCACACAACATGCCGCTCTCTAGCCTCCTGATTAAGTAGTCGATTGCAAACACATAGAGCAGGGGACTCAGGGGACAACCCTGGCACACCCCAGAGCTAACCTCAACCATTAATGAGAGGAAAACTTTCTGCCCCCTATACCAGACTTTCAAACATGCAACAAAACTGCCCGGCAGACCGTACTTACTAACAAGCAACCACAGGTACTCATGGTTAACACATTCAAAAGCTTTTGCCTGATCCAATGTCAGCAAATACTTTCCCCAGCCTGCTGCCCTACACTGCTCCAAGGCCTCCCGAACAGCTAAAACCGCTGTGAAGGTGCTCCTACCCTGGATCGAACAGTGCTGATGGTGAGAAAGCAGACTCTGCTACTGACGATAGGCGCCAGAAAAATATCTTTGCCAGCACCTTTCTATCAACATTGAGAAGGCTGATGGGGTGCCAATTCTCAATCATCAAAGGATCTTTACCTTTTGAAACAAGAATCACAGCTGAGTGCCTCATGGAAGGCGAAGCACCCCCTCAGCAAGGCAACTGTTAAAAACCTCTACCAAATGTGGGGCCAGAATAGACTTAAAAGCTTTGTAAAACTCAGCCGTCAAGCCATCCGGTCCAGGTGACTTTTTGATGGCAAGCCGTTCAATTGCCCTCATTGCCTTCAACTGTGATCTCCTCTGTCAAATTCATCAATGGGACATCTCCATCATTTAGACCTGGAGTAGAGTCCAAAAAACTTTCCATCCTGTGACGGCAAAGCTCTTTCCTCCCAAGAAGGTCAGCATAAAAGGACCTCATGACCTCCAGGATCCCTGACCTTGACTTTGTCAAGGAATCTGTACTATCCTAAAGAACAACAATCGTTTTAACAGCTACACCTTGTTTGCAGTTCTGGTAAGGGTCAGGCGAGTGGTACTTCCCATAGTCCCTCTCCAGAACCAAAGAGGCATGCCGGTCATATTGACACTTCCTGAGAAGGAGTTTCACTTCGAAGATTGCCCCAGGATCTCCTCCTCTCGAGACAAGAATTCCTCCGCTTCCTCCGCAAATGTTGGTAGGTCATTTATTTATTAAACTGTTTTCTATTGGCTAGCCCCCTGAAGAATCCAGTGATCCTCTTTTTGGTCAGCTCTCACCACTCATCCTTGCTGCTATAAAAGTCCAGGATGGTCATCTGTGCCTGAAAGAATTCCTCAAAGGATTGTCTAACATGTTCTTCCTTGACTAGAGTCGAATTCAATCTCCAGATGCCCTTGCCCCTCTGAGGGGTGTCTGAAGC
Organism: Aquarana catesbeiana; assembly: GCF_042186555.1. Taxonomy (NCBI): domain Eukaryota; kingdom Metazoa; phylum Chordata; class Amphibia; order Anura; family Ranidae; genus Aquarana; species Aquarana catesbeiana. The sequence goes on from NC_133325.1 coordinate 805,341,636, forward strand.
ATTCAGGACCACAGATAGCATACAGTGATCAGAGAACTCTACTGCCTGCACAACTAGGGGCGAGAAAGCAGATCTATCCTACTCTGACTACTACCTCGATGAAAGGTGAACCCAGTGTCATCCGAGAGGTGCTTAATGTGCACTTCCACAAGACCAGCATCCCTAACCATACTATTTAAAAAAACACTATCATATCCCAGCCTGTCCTTGAAGTCCTTCCTGTCCTTGGGCCTAGTTACTGTATAAAAGTCACCTCCAAATACCACTTGCCGGGATGTAAAAAGAAACGATTGTTCCTTGTAAAAAGGCATTCCCTGTGCCACTTTGTGAGCGGCCCATAAACATTAATTAGGCACAGGTCCTGCCCTCCCACAAGGACATCTAAGACCATACATCTCCCAATCTCCACCTCAATAACCCGCCGGACAGTTACCATGCCGGTTTTAAACAACACCGCCACATCGCTGTAAGGCTCGGCCGCAAGAGACCAGTAAGATGGACCATACCTCCATTCTCTCTTGGCCCTATGAATCTCTGCCAAGGAGGTGAGCCTAGTCTCTTGAAAAAATTAAATTGTCACCACTTTTAACGGAGGGGGAAACTGCTATTTGGATTAGTTGGTGAATTGCTTCTTATATCGCCTCTGCTGCTCATCACCAGAAGCCTCTCTCTTTGTTGAGGCCTCTTCCATCTCCATTTATGAATCTGAACTTTGCTCCGAAGAAGCCCCAGATGAGGAAATATCTAACTTAGAGGCCCTATGATGGTTGGAGACAGGCACTGGAGCTTCCCGTCCCCGTTCCGTCCTCATCGCCTGCTTCTTCTGCCTCCCAACCTTCCTTCTCTCCTCCAGGTACTGCAGGTCAGCTTCAGAGATGCTCTCATCTCTTACTTCACAGAAGACTTCTTTACAGAGGAAGAAGAAGCACCCTTTTTAGTACTCTTTACCACTCCTGGTGGGGGAGGACTTTCTTTAAGTCAGACTTAGGAGGGGAAGACTCATGGGGGCTGACTGACTCAAGGGGGAACAGACTTAGAAGGTTCTGACACAAAAGGAGTGGGTACAGTAGGCTGGGGGGACACAGAGACAGACACAGAAGGAATACTTACAGACACAGAAGGGGTGGCCACAGGAACGGGGGAGGGATCCTGAACACGACCAGGGGAGTCGGTCACCGCAGAGGAGGATGACACACCAGGGGCCTTACCCTCCAACCTGTCCAGCCTCAACAAGTCATCTATTACCTCCTTCTCCATATTGTGCCAAGCTTCAGGACATCTGCTATAGGGGTGGCCAAGGCGCAGGCACAGGTTGCACCTGATCATCTGGGTGCAGTCCTTGGCCATATGACCCTGACCCTGACACACTGAACATATCAAGGCTGAATAGGAGGAGATCAAATTCCTATTTCTCCCCAGCGGTGACACAGCTTCGGCTGACCAGGGTAGAAAATAGTCATCCCTTCCCTTCCTATAAAAGCTGAGGAGGGCAGATCATGGACAACATTCTCATCCCTGGCCAAGCTGACAATTACCGACCAACCCCCAGTCTAGATGCTACGTTCATCAAGGATTTTATCGGACTTAATCAAAACCTCACCATAATTCCTTAACCAGACCTCTAGGTCCCGAGCAGGAACACTCTCATTAGTGAGTATGATGGTTATCTTTTTCACTGTTGACCTCTGTGAAACTGCAACTGGGGCCAGACTTTCCCATTTGGGCCTTGACCTGCACTGAGCCTCATATCACTCCCAGAATAGGTCAAGACCCTCTGGCCTGGTGAAGCTATTAGTATATTCCTGGCTCCCAGCTACATGTATTAGGGCATAGAGGTCGTTTTCCCCAAAACCCATCTCCAAAATCATATCCACCACCGCACGCCATGCTGGAGGGATTGCACCAACTTCCCATTTAAGAATAACTACATTTTGTCTCGGACCCCCAGCAGAAGCCAGAGACTCAAGACCAGATCCTGGGGTGCTCAAAGTGGTAGGCCGCAGGGGGAAAACCCACTATTCCTCCCACTGATACCAATGATGGGGTACTATTCCTCCCACTGATACCAATGATGGGGTACTATTCCTACCACTGATACCAATGATAGGGCACTATTCCTCCCACTGACAACATTGATTGGACACTATTCCTCCCACTGACACCAATGAGGGGGCACTATTCCTCCCACTGACACCAATGATGGGGCACTATTACTCCCACTGACACCAATGAGGGGGCACTATTCCACCCACTGACACCAATGATGGGACACTATTCCACCCACTGACACCAATGATGGGACACTATTCCTTGTACTTATATCAACATTGGGGCACTATTCCTTCTACTAATGCCAGGACATTTTTTACTCCCACTGGTCACACTCTGGCCTCCCTAAATTCGGGAGGACAATAAACTGACCCTTTGTTTGGAAAGTTTGGAGACCCCCTCTAATAGAGTCTACTAGACTTCCAGCAGTCACTATAAGGCAGGATAAGTCTCTCTAAGGCCAGTGTGATCCACCATTCTGCAGCTTCAGGCCAAATGATCGTAAAGGTTACATTGTTATACTGATACATCAAGTAACTGGAGAACATCTATGGGTATAAAAAGGCCTCCGATAAGATGCAATCAATAAAAGACCAACGGAATTTAAGTCACCAATTCACTTGAGTATAGTCCATCATTTCCCTACACTTATACGATTGTCATTGGAAAGGAATGTGTCTGTTTGGTCCATAAGAACCAATAAGAACAGCTAGTGCATGTTGGAAGATGTCTCCTGTGATTGGCTATTCTGCTCCCTCCTGGATGAAGTATGTATTATTACCTATTATCTGATATCTCTTCTTTATAACACTTTCAGGAAAAATGTTTGGAGAAACGGATGATGCTGAAAAAGGAGAACGCTTGAGTTCAATGGATGAGAAATCAGAAGGTGGGTTGGTGGGGGGGGGGGAGCATTTGGAGGTGGGGAGGATTTGTGTTTGGAGGGGAAATTTGAGGGGTAGAGGATTTGTGCTAGGAGGAGGTTCTTTTGGGGGGGGGGATTTGGGGAGAGATAATTTGTCCTGGGAGGAGGGGGATTTCAATGGGGGGGGATTTGTACTGGGGGTGGGGGGAATGCTTATGCTTAGGGGGTAAGCATGCAGATCAGTGCTTTTTTTTTATGGGGGGGAGGCAATCTTTGTGGACGCATCATCCTCATAGATTTTTTATTTTTTTTTGGGGGGGGGGGGAATTTGTCTCTGGAGCACATTTGTGAGAGCGTCTCAAGGTAAGAATGAATGGACAGCCTGTGATAATCCCCATCAACCAAGGTGATTCTCTCTTTCAGGTAATTAGGATATAATTTTGAGATAATAAAAGAGAGATCCTGATTGGCTACAGGCAGTTGTTTCCTCATACACTTTCATAAATGAGGGCAGTTGTGGGACACATTTAATAATATATTTGTCTCAGCCAATGGTAAAGAATATACTGTAGGTGATCTACTGTATTTGCAAAGCCTGCCTGACTCTTCCTCTCGGAAGGGCTTCAAACCATGTGTGTTCCCATCACACCTCCCCAACCACTAGGGGGCCCTACTTCTATTTACTGCTTTACCCAATGTCATTACAATCTGTATATCTGAGGTCTCCCCCCCAATAGGAGGAGATGATACCACTACATGTAACCTCTACCTATGAGTGTCATTCTCGAACGCACTAATAGGCTTTGGCATCAAGCACTGGATTCTGGGGCTTCTGCCTAATGTGAGTCACCTCCATGGTGAGAAGAACAGAGCGCTGACACCCACAGACAGGACTCACCTTCAGCTCTGTCTGGTGGGGTGGAGGGCCTGGATATCTGATCTTCATCTTCTGTGCAACAGAGATTCCGGTGACATCATTGCCTACACAACCTCTTCACCTCAGTAGACAAGGCTTTACATTCTATACAGAGCTCCTTTGTACATGGTGCAGTCCATTATATACAGTACACCCAGTGGCGGCCTGTCCATAAGGAGCGCAGGGGATGCCGTACCCCTAATCTATGCGCCCGGCCCCTAGTCTACATGCAGGGCGTCGAACGCATGGATTTCAATGTTTTTTTTTTCTTTTGAAGCACATGGTTAGAGCCTGAGGCTATTGTTTTCCAGATTCTCCTCCCGGCCAATCAGGAAGCTTAAGACCCGAATGGCCGAGAGGAGAATCTGTCGCATTGGCCGCCAAAGAGGAAGCCTCTGAGGAGGAGGAGATGCAGGGTGAAGCCACCGTGAAGCCTCCGAGGAGGAGAAGACGCTGGAAGGAGGCGGAGCTGCCCGTGACCTAGATTGGGTAAGTGCGGGGCTGGTGGGCGGACCAACAAATGATGGGGGGGCGGGTGACGGGTGGTTTGTTTGCCGCCCACCCCAAAACAAAATGGCGCACAAGCCGCCACTGGGTATACTACATTGCTACACTCTGAAGATTGTAGATTTGGCTGAACTAGATGGACTTGTGTCTTTTTTCAACCAGACTATGTAGATTGTGTTGTACACAATATACACCATGCCACTTGTAACTAATGTACACTGTGCTGTACATTATATACACCACCATTGGCAGCTCATGCACTGTGGGCGCACAGGCGCTGCCCCCCCATTTATGCGCCGGACACCGGCTGCATGGATTCCTATTGTGGGGTGAGAGGGGGTGGTATTTTTTGAAGCACCTGATTAGAGCCAGAAGCTCTAATAGGCTTCAAAATAGGGTGGACTTGGGGTGCAGAGAGTGCACCCTGATTCCACCCAATTGTGTGACCATAGCGAATTAATTTTCGCTATTTTCACACTAACCTTCCTCCCCGCCAATCAGGAGGTAGGACGTCAGACCTGCTTCCTGATTGGCCAAAGCGCCAGGCCACCTTATTGGATGCCTGGCACTTAGGAAGAGGAGCAAGGAGACTCGTGCTGGAGCAGAGGTTGCCGCCGCTCGGCCAGAGCCGCAATCCGCGCTCGTGGGGAGAATGCTGCCAGAGCCGCAAACCCCATGAGTGGGGGAGGGGTGGTGGGCACAGTGGCTGAATTTGATGGGCACAATGGTTGCATTTGATGGAGCACAGTGGCTGCATTTGATGGAGCACAGTGGCTGCATTTGATGGGGCACAAATGGCTGTGTTTGATGGGCACAGTGGCTGCATTTGATGGGCATAGGTGGCTGCATTTTATGCGCCCAGTGGCTGCGTTTGATGGGCACAGTGGCTGCATTTCATGGGCACAAATTGCTGCATATGATGGGCACAGTGGCTGCAATTGATGGGCACAGTGGCTGCATTTGATGAGCACAGTGAGGCTGCAATTGATGGAGGGGGGGCAGTATTTTACAGTTTGTCTGCGCCCCCCCCAAAAATGTTGAGCACCAGCCGCCACTGTACACCACACTATTACACTCTGTACACTGTGCTGTACATCACAAATTCCACACTGTTCCACTCTGCACTCTGTACTGTCCAATAGTCCATTATCTACTCAACACTATTTCACTCTTCATACTGTGCTATAGATGGTATATTCCACCTTGCTCTACTCTGAACGCTGTGTTGTACATTGTATACTTCACACTACTCCACTCTGTACACTATGCTGTATATTATACTTATGTACTTTTATGCATAGACCCAGCTTTACAATACAGTATATACTCTTCCACTTTTTGTCCCTCCATTACCTCAAACTCACCAATCATCAGATTTAGTTGATCCTTCTCACACTTCTGCTGGTATATTTAGGTAAAAACCTCTATGCACACTGTGCTATTTACTAACATTTCTTCTTTCTTTTACTTGAACTTTTAGGAGAAAACAGGGATGGAGTAGAGAAAGAGTAGATGGTCAATTTGTCGGAGCAGAGAGCAAAAGGTGAGTGCCGGGGGGGAGGTAGGTTATTGGAGAGCCCATATTTGTTGCCTTATCCTCCCTTTGCAGTCTGAGAATATGATTGGCTGCTCTGTGGCAGCACAGACCACTCAAAACACTTCTTCCCATTAGACACCTTTATAAATAAAACCAGTTCGGAGACAGATTTATCTCAACCTGTTAAACTTTTTGGTGGAGCCTACAAAAAATATATGTGAGCCCATCTAACCCCTCCCAGCTTTCAGTATACTGGTTTCCAGTCATGGCTTCCAAATGGTGCTGGGAACTACATTAGGAGAAAGGATGTTGAGCAGTAATAGAATCCCTAAAATAGACATGTGCCAAGGCCTTAAACATTCACCCCTTCCTGCCAATTCCAAACAAGCAGTAAATAGGCTATAAAAAAGGCCCTCACTGACCTCTGTAGCCATCAGGAACTCTGGAGCAATTCATTCACAACAGAAGCAGTGGGGATGCCAACGTCTGGGTTCAGTAATTTGCTTTCCTCTTCCTATGCTCCCACTCTGAGATTCTAATTACAGATTAGAGAGCTGGAAGTCACTGCTGGGAAGTGGGAGTAAAACCATCTAGTGATAGAAATGAATGATGGGTGAGAGGTCATGTCTTGTGTCTCCTCAGAGAGTTGGTGAATGAGAGAAACCAAGTAGACAATTTCATGGTTCCTCCAGCCTAGGGTAGTATAATAGACTCAGGTGTTCCTGTGTTCCTCAGGTCCCTCTGTAAGGAACCACTGAATTGTTCAGCTGAGTGGTTCAGGTCCTGTTGCCACCTTTGTGGTAATATATTGTGCTGCATTCCATGGTCTCCATGTGCATTTAGTCTAAGTTGGGTAGCAAATACCTGACTCCACTCACAAGCTGATAACGATATGAGAGACCACCACCTGAGTATTGAAATTGAGAATTTCTGTTGTTTATTTGGTTGCAATAAGAAGCTCAGTAAAGAGTTCAACAGTTGATGACAACCATGTACACTGATTACTCAGGCACCATTAAAGAATATCTACCTGACAGGAATGTTAATACTTCGGGGAGGAAAGGAGAGGTTAAAACTCTGGCTGCAGAGAGGTTCAGAGTAAAGCGAGAATCAGGGCCATCTACGAAGAAGCAGGGACCAGGCAAACAGGGGTGAAGGTGACCAGATCTGGCTACCTTCCCATTATAAAATGTTGAGTTCCTCCTCAGAAGATCTATAGAGAGTAACAGATGTGTGACATGCTATCTATGTGGTGGGGCCCACTACAGAGAGGTCCAGAGTAGAGAGAAGGTCAGGGTCACCTACGAAGCAGCAGGGACAAAGCAACCAGGGATGAAGGTGACAAGATCTGGCTACCTTCTCATTAGAAAATGCTGAGTCCATCCTCGGGAGATCTTGAGTGAGTAGCAGGTGAGTTACATGTTGTCCATGTGGTGAGGTAAGGATAGAGCGATGGGGAACCCATGGACTACAGAGAGGTCCAGAGTAGGGAGAGGGTTGGGGCCACCTATGAAGCAGCATAGACCCAACATTCCAGGGGTGAAGGTGACCAGGTCTGGCTATTTTCTCATTAGAAAATGTTGAGTTCCTCCAGATGTGTGACATGCAGTCCATGTGTGTGCTGAGGCAAGGATAGAGCAGTGAGGACCCTGTGGACTACTTGGGTCCTGTATCAGAGAAGAAGCACATAAGGTTGGAATCACATAAAAGGTAGTGGGACAAAATACTTTGTGCAGTTACCGCCTAAGCAAGTCTTTCCCTGTCCTGTATAGATACCTCAGGAAAGGTATCTGTAGTCAATGACTGAGATGACAGTTTCAGATCCCCAGCAAGGCCAGAAGGTTCCTTCCAGTGCTGGGATAGTCTGATAATTGCTGCTCAGTATGAAATATAACTTTTATTTTTTGTTTCTCCTTAGCGATGTGACATCTCCCAGAATTACAGCAATATCCTCATTTCACAGCCTGAAAGACGAACCCCCTGATATGACATCACTGTAGATATGTACTCCTCCAGGATCTTCTGTCCTGTGATGAATCTCCATTATAATTCCCGATATCTGGCACCAATCTCAGAGACCAAACCCACCAAGAACCTGGAAAATTGCTTCACAGCTCTATTATGACACAGTATTATCCCCCTATCTAGCACTGTGTGTTTGTATATATACTGTATCTTCTCCCTGTATACTGTGTATCCCTGTATATATCTCCTCCCTATATACTTCTCCGAGTGTATCTCCTCTCTATTTATTTCCCACTACATACACACCAATCAGCCATATCATTATGACCACCCACTATAACCCATCGTGGCATTGACTCCAGTAGACCTCTGAAGGTACGCTGTGGTATCTGGCACCAAGCTGTCAGTAGCAGATCCTTTAAGTCCTGTAAGCTAAGAGGTGGGGCCTCCATGGATCAGACTTGTTTTTCTAGCACATCCCACAGATGCTCGATTGTATTGAGATCTGGAGAATTTGGTTGCCAAGTCAACACCTCAAACTTGTTTTTGTGTTCCTCAAACCATTCTTGAATTCATCAGACCAGGCCACCTTCTTCCATTGCTTTGGGGTCCAGTTCTGATGCTCACTTGCCCATTGTAGGCTTCTTTGGCTGTGGACACAGGTCAGCATGGGCACCCTGACTGGTCTGTGGCAACCCAGCCCCCATACACAACAAACTGCGATGCTCTGTGTGTTCTGACACCTTTTTATCACAACCAGCATTCACATTTGGAGAAATGTGGGCTACAGTAGCTCTTCTATTGGACTACATGGGCCAACCTTCGCTGCTCATGAATGAGCCTTGGCCACCGATGACCCTGTCACCGGTTTTCCTTCCTTGGACAACTTTTTGTAGGGCCTGGCCACTGCAGACTGGAAACATCCCACAAGAGCTGCAGTTTTGGAGTTGCTCTGACACAGTCATCTAGACATTACAATTTGGCTCTGGTCAAAGTCCTCAAATTCTTACACTCCATTTCTGCTTTCATCACATCAACTTCAGGGACAACATGTTCACTTGCTGCCTAATATATCCCACCCACTTTCAGATGCCATTGTTACGAGATAATCAAAGTTTTTTACTTAACCTGTCAGTCACTGGCATAGCATCAGGGGTCGCACTAGACAGGAGGAGCAGTAGGGAAACATATACAGGAACAAAACCTCTCCATTTTACTCCTGCTGGAGCTGAAAACCAGATTCTGCTCCTCTCCCTCCCACCGGCATTCAGTGCCTGCAGGAAGAAAATGGAGGGGATCTCTGTCCTGATATTTCATCAAAGCCCCCCAACAGGGCTCCTAAAAAAACTGTAAAAAGTAAAAAAAAATAAAATAAAAATGGTAAAAAATTATACAATTAAAATATACTGAAACCATCCACTGCCCTACTGAAACCGTCCACTGATCTACTGACACCATCCTCTGCCCTACTGACACCGTCCACTGCATTACTGACACCGTCCACTGCTCTACTGACACCTCCCACTGCTCTACTGACAACGTCCACTGCACTACTGACACCGTCCTCTGCCCTACTGACACTTCCCACTGCTCTACTGACACCGTCCACTGCTCTACTGACACCGTCCACTGCTCTACTGACATCGTCCTCTGCTCTACTGACACCTCCCACTGCTCTACTGACACCGTCCTCTGCTCTACTGACACCGTCCACTGCACTACTGACACCGTCCACTGCACTACTGACACCGTCCACTGCACTACTGACACCATCCACTGCCCTACTGACACCGTCCACTGCACTACTGACACCATCCACTGCCCTACTGACACCGTCCACTGCTCTACTGACACCATCCACTGCCCTACTGACACCGTCCACTGCACTACTGACACCGTCCACTGCTCTACTGACACCGTCCACTGCTCTACTGACACCGTCCAATGCCCTACTGACACCATCCACTGCCCTACTGACACCGTCCACTGCTCTACTGACACCGTCCACTGCACTACTGACACCGTCCTCTGCCCTACTGACACCTCCCACTGCTCTACTGACACCGTCCACTGCTCTACTGACACCGTCCTCTGCTCTACTGACACCTCCCACTGCTCTACTGACACCGTCCTCTGCTCTACTGACACCGTACTCTGCCCTACTGACACCGTACTCTGCTCTACTGACACCGTCCACTGCTCTACTGACACCGTCCACTGCTCTACTGACACCGTCCACTGCACTACTGACACCATCCACTGCCCTACTGACACCGTCCACTGCTCTACTGACACCATCCACTGCCCTACTGACACCGTCCACTGCACTACTGACACCATCCACTGCTCTACTGACACCGTCCACTGCCCTACTGACACCGTCCACTGCTCTACTGACACCATCCACTGCTCTACTGACACCATCCACTGCTCTACTGACACCATCCACTGCCCTACTGACACCGTCCACTGCTCTACTGACACCATCCACTGCTCTACTGACACCATCCTCTGCCCTACTGACACCGTCCACTGCCCTACTGACACCGTCCACTGCTCTACTGACACCGTCCACTGCCCTACTGACACCGTCCACTGCTCTACTGACACCATCCACTGCTCTACTGACACCGTCCTCTGCTCTACTGACACCATTCTCTGCCCTACTGACACCGTCCACTGCTCTACTGACACCGTCCACTGCTCTACTGACACCATCCTCTGCCCTACTGACACCGTCCACTGCTCTACTGACACCATCCACTGCTCTACTGACACCGTCCACTGCTCTACTGACAACATCCTCTGCTCTACTGACACCATCCACTGCTCTACTGTCACCGTCCTCTGCCCTACTGACACCGTCCACTGCCCTACTGACACCATCCACTGCTCTACTGTCACCGTCCTCTGCCCTACTGACACCATCCACTCCTCTACTGACACCATCCACTGCTCTACTGACACCATCCACTGCTCTACTGACTCTGGAGAAGAGACGCTTGAGAGGGGATATGATTTCAATTTACAAATACCGTACTGGTGACCCCACAATAGGGAGAAAACTTTTTGGTTCAAGGGAGTTTAACAAGACACGTGGCCATTCACTAAAATTAGAAGAAAAGAGGTTTAACCTTAAACTACGTAGAGGGTTCTTTACTGTAAGAGCGGCAAGGATGTGGAATTCCCTTCCACAGGCGGTGGTCTCAGCGGGGGAGTATCGATGGTTTCAAGAAACTATTAGATAAGCACCTGAATGACCACAACATACAGGGATATACAATGTAATACTGACATATAATCACACACATAGGTTGGACTTGATGGACTTGTGTCTTTTTTCAACCTCACCTACTATGTAACTATGTAACCATGCCACGTTCAAAGTCACTTAAATCCCCTTTCTTCCCCATTCTGATGCTCAGTTTGAACTTCAGCAAGTCGTCTTCACCACGTCTAGATGTCTAAATGCATTGAGTGGCTGCCATGTGATTGGCTGATTTGCAATTTATGTTACCAAGCAATTGAGCAGGTTTACCTAATAAAGTGTCCGGCGGGTGTAAATACCTCCTCTCCAGCTCACATGTAAGGCCTCCTATATTCTTCCTCTCTATCTTTCTACATATGGCCCCCTATATACCTTCTCCCTCCTCCCTATATACCTCTTCCCTCCTCCCGATATACCTCCTCCCTCCCTCCTATATACCTTCTCCCTCCTCCCTCTATACCTCCTCCCTTCCTCCTATATACTTTCTCCCTTCCTCCTATATACCTTCTCCCTCCTCCCTATATACCTCCTCCCTACCTCCTAAATACCTTCTCCCTCCCTCCTATATACCTCTTCCCTCCTCCCAATATACCTCCTCCCTCCCTCCTATATACCTTCTCCCTCCTCCCTCTATACCTCCTCCCTATATACCTCCTCCCTATATACCTCCTCCAACCCTCCTATATACCTCCTCCCTCCCTCCTATATACCTTCTCCCTTCCTCCTATATACCTTCTCCCTCCTCCCTATATACCTCCTCCCTATATACCTCCTCCAACCCTCCTATATACCTCCTCCCTCCCTCCTATATACCTTCTCCCTCCCTCCTATATACCTTCTCCCTCTCTCCTATATACCTTCTCCCTCCCTCCTATATACCTTCTCCCTCCTCCCTATATACCTCCTCCCTCCTATATACCTCCTCCCTCCCTCCTATATACCTTCTCCCTCCCTCCTATATACCTTCTCCCTCCTCCCTATATACCTTCTCCCTCCCTCCTATATACCTCCTCCCTATATACCTTCTCCCTCATCCCTATATACCTTCTCCCTCCCTCCTATATACCTCCTCCCTATATACCTCCTCCCTCCCTCCTATATACCTCCTCCCTCCTCCCTATATACCTTCTCCCTCCCTGCTATATACCTCCTCCCTATAGACCTCCTTCCTCCCTCCTATATACCTCCTCCCTCCATCGTATATACCTCCTCCCTCCCTCGTATATACCTCCTCACTCCCTCCTATATACCTTCTCCCTCCTATATACCTTCTCCCTCCCTCCTATATACCTCCTCCCTATATACCTCCTCCCTCCCTCCTATATACCTTCTCCCTCCCTCCTATATACCTCCTCTCTCCTCCCTATATACCTCCTCCCTCCCTCCTATATACCTCCTCCCTCCTCCCTATATACCTTCTCCCTCCCTCCTATATACCTCCTCCCTATATACCTTCTCCCTCCCTCCTATATACCTCCTCCCTCTTCCCTATATACATTCTCCCTCCTATATACCTCCTCTCCTACTACAGCGCTGCAAGAAAGATATCCTTCCTTACTGCCTATTGTCACTCTTACACACTTTGTGTCTCTTTATAACTTTTTTAGACTTTTTTTTATTATTTTGTTTAATATTTTGGATTTTTCAAATGGTCTTTTGTGCTACATCTGGTGTCACTATACCTACGGAGGGTTCTGGTAAACTTTATTATAAATAAACTGATGTTTTATATAATTTTTTTTTTGCAAATAAATATTAATAAATAATAAAACATTTTTAGGGCACTTCTATTATACTTAAAAAAATATTGATTATTAGTATTGACTTCTTAATGGGCCGGTGTCGCCTGGCGTTTCTTTTTCTTTAAAAGGGTTTGCATTCCCATACAAGTCAATAGAGATGCAAAATCCGCTGAAGGCAGGTCAGAGGGAGGTCAACTGCAGGTCAAATGCACCTATCAAAAGGTTCAAACTGTTTCCATTGACATAAGCCCAAAGCGCATCAGCACAGGTTTTAAAGTGGTATTAAGCCCCCCAAAACAAAAGTGTCATATATTGCAGCTTACAAATCATTAGATGTGGCTTCTGCATTTTTTTTTTTAGGCTCTTCCCCTCTGTTTTCACCTGGCAATCTGGCCATTAACACACCTCCTGTATTGGAGCGCCCCCCAATCTGGATGAAAGAGCAACAGAGACATCTTTGGACAGCAGCATTATCAGTCTGGGGGGAGGGGGGGAGTGTTAGATGGACTAGAAGATTTAGATACACTAATACATTGAAGACAAGCTCCAGCTCATACTTTATAATCACAGAAAAACAGTATTTACTACTTTGGGGGATAAAAGTTTTACATAAATAAATAAAACCTGATCATTGTAAGCACCTGTGCCAGTGGTAAATGTTTTGTCTCATCCCTGTAAACTGCTACATTTGCAGGACAGCCTGTTCTGCTGAAAAAAACAGACTTACTGGTTGGTTCGCCAGGTGAAAACAAATAAAGGTAAGCCTAAAAAAAACAAAAAAACAAATGCAGCCATCACATCTAATAATTGAAATATAATAAGTGTTTGCTTCTGGGTTCAATACTGCTAAAAGTTTATATTTGGACCCTTTGGGGCCAGAGTTTCCAATGTTTAAATCCATGTTGTTTCTTTCCTCCATTGTTCATGGTCAAATCCCTCTCTTCTAGCTACTCTTTTTTTATGATAGAATCCATATATTTTTAATACCCGGGGATTTGGATTATGATACTCAGCAAAATGTTGAGCAATAGAGCTTGTAAATTTATGGGTGAGAATATCTCAGATATTTTCCACAAGTTTGTCTAAAACATTTTGAATGACAATTGCGCGGTCATGCTATACTGTACCCATATGACATTTTTATCTTTTTTTTTACACAACCAAAGCTTTCTTTCGGTGGTATTTATTCACCACTGGGGTTTTTATTTTTTGCTAAACAAAATAAGAAAAGACAGAAAATTTTGAAAAAAAATTGTTTACTTAGTTTCTGTTATAAAATGTTGCTAATAAATAATCGTTCTTCAAAAATTTAGGCCAAATAGCATACTGCTACATTTCTTTGGTGAAAATAACCCAAATCAGTGTATATTATTTAGTCGGTAGGAAAGTTATAGAGTCCACAAACTTTGGGATATATACAGTATATGAAAATTGATCAATCCTGATGTACTGACGGCCGGTCTCATTTCTTGAGGCCCTAAAATGCCAAAACAGTACAAATACCCCCCAAATGACCTATTTTTTTTTTTAAAGTCGATAGTCCAAGGTATTTCGTAAGAGGCATGACGGGTTTTTTGAAGAATATTTAAGTAATTTTTTTGTCACAATTTTTGGAAAATTAAGACATTTTAAAAAATAGTTTTTTGCACATTTTTTTTTTAAATACTTTCACCAGTGCAGTACAGCATTATCAGATGACTGGTGTGGCTGATGTGGCAGGGATCAAGGACACTGACTGGTGACAGTATGTAAAAAATAAATAAAACAAATTAATATATTTTTTTTAATTATTATTATTTTTTTTTTAACATACTGTGACCAGATCAATACAGTGTTACCATAGTAACACTGGACTACTCTGGGGAAGTGATCAGGCTTTTTATTAATACAATATCATTGCTTATACCAGTGAATTTCACTGATATAATCCACCATTTTAACTGAATGAAATTTATTCATTCATTGTTTACTATTGTGGTTAGCTGTGATTGGCCACAGCTAATCACATAGTACAGATGAGCTGCGATTGGCCCTGTCTGTACCATGTGATCACTGTGACCAATCACAGAGATCAACACAATAGTACACAATGGATGGCATGTATAAAAGCCATCCATTGTGTACAATTATCATGTGATCTGCTGTGATTGGCCATGGCGATCACATTGTACCAGCAGCGGCTGGTACACTGATCAGTCATCCGCCGTTTCCGGGAGAACGTCATATGATGTCCTCCCGGAACGGTGAATGTCCTGCTCGGCCGTCATTTGTCTATAGGCCAGTTAATAAACATTGTAATATTTCTTTGCCGCTCCATTAGTGCCATATTTGTTTCCTTATTTTAAAGACTGCCCAATCTTTGTCTAATTAGGGATGAGTCAATGGTTCAGTCTGAACATTGGTTCTGACCAAACTTTGACTGGTGTGTTTGATCAAGTGATCAAAATTTTGCCCATTCGGTCCCCTGTTTAGCAAAAACCCGACAACATATATAGAAGTTATACTTCTACTGCTCCTAGGTATGACAGCTTTCAGTGTTTAATGGTTCCTAAGGAAACACTGGGTGCTAGCACTCATTTTGTCCCTAGCAACCGCCAACTTCACCAACACATTGGCTTACATGGCCAGGAATCCCCAGGCGCATAATGGATTAAAAAAAAATTACCGCGCTTAGTTTCCATCATGGGAGGACCTTCAGGATTGAGGGGAAGGACTGGAGTAAGGTTTGGACAACAATAGCAAAATGTTCATTCAAGCTACGACCCTAGAGGCCGCTAATAAAGTGCTCCTGCGGTGCTACTGGGTCCCAGCTAGGCTTGCTCATGCTTATCCTGGCAGCAGTGACAGATGTTTTCAGGATTGTGGTCAACGTGGGGATGTCCTACATATGTGGCAGTCTTGCCCACGCTTGATCGGCTTCTGGTCCAGGGTCTTTGGCCAGCTACAGACATTATTTCATACGATTGTCTGAAAGGATGCCTGGCTGGCTCTCTTACATTGCCCTATACAGACCTATACCGGGCCTCTTTGCACTCCAGAAGAAATTGGCCACATACCTTTTTATCTCCGCCAAAGAGCCATTGCCCAGGCCTGGAAGACTCCATCTGCTGCTTTCCAGGGGGTAAAAACCAGAATGAATGCTCTGATGATTGATGAGCAATGTCCAGTATATTGAAGGATTCGCATGCAAAATTTTTGAAAATCTGGGAACCGTGGATAAGTTACTCCTTCCCCTCCATGCCCCTGACTAGTTATGGTCAGCTTTAAACCTTGCCTGCACAGGTCCCACATCCATGACACCCTCTCTTGGGGCCCCTCTCTACTTCTGTCTTCTTTTTCTTTTTTTTTTCTCTGTTTCCTCCTTCTTCCCTTCCTTCCTGATATGAGGGCTAGCGATGTAGACTGCTGTACTCCAGGGCACAGGGTAATATAGTCTATGGCATATGTCTAATTTTTAACCTGGTCCTCTATGGTCCTGGTTGATAGTTTTTTGTTATGTTTCTTTACATACCTTTTCAATGTCTCCCCTGTGTGAGCAGACCATGGCTTTTTATGACTCTTGAAACTTCAATAAAAATACTGAAACAGAAAAAAAAAATACCCCCGGCTGCTAATCCAGGATGACCGCACCATTTTTTCCCCTACTGGGGAGTCAAGCAAAATGCTCCCTCTAGTGCAGTGGGGATCAAATTACTTGATAATAGGGGGACTCAAATGTGGCCACTGACATCACCCAAAGGGTCACACATTATTTTGAGTGACTGCAATGCTACAGAGAATTGTCAGAGACTGAAGATATGCAACAAGAGATGGTCGGAGACTGCAGACATGATATAGGAGCTATTGGAGACTGCGCACATGCAGGGGCCCTAAGGGCCACACAGTAAGTACCATAGGACAGGTAGGGCACCAGAGCCCTAGTGGCAGCAGTGAAAAACAGTGGCAGTCCATCCATAGAGGGTGCACGGGTGCCACCTCCCCTATCCATGTGTCCAGCCCCCTGATCTAGATATCAGTGGCACCGGACCATGGATTTCAATGCAGCGGGGGTGTTTTTTGAAGCACCTGATTAGAGCCAACGGCTCTAATAGGCTTCAAAAAAGGGTGGGCTTGAAACGCAGAGCATTGCGCTCCGAGCCCACCCAGTTGTGTGACCATAGCGAATGAATTTTCCTCCCCGCCAATCAGGAAGCACGTCTGTGAGACCCGTGTTCCCGACTGGCCAAAGCATCAGGCGATCCTATTGGATGCCTAGTGCTTTGGCAGAAGAGGAGACACGTGGCAGAGGAAGCTGAAGGAGCAGACACTGGAGCCACTGTGGCCGCTGCCCGCGCTCCAGTAGAAAAGGAGAGGACACCACAGCCCTGCCACACCAGCGGGTAAGTGCCGGACCACCCGCAGAGGGAGGGGGTGTGCTGTTTCAGTGCCGTGCCATGCCACTGGGGGGGTGTTGTTTGCTGCCCCCCCAAAAGAAGAACCCACCAGCCACCACTGGTGAAATATAAGCTGCGAATTGGACATATTCAGAATGAATCAGCTCACAGAAATCAACAAATACGTATATTTATTGCAAGATAACTAAACACAAATCTCTATATTTACAAAAATATTTGTTATAGTTTTACCTGAGAATACGCTATAATATTCGCTAAGCTGCCTCCGTATTCTATGGAGGCACATGGACAGACAAGCACCTAGATCCTATGTAGCATTGTAACCCATGCAGCAGATAAAGATAGATAGATCCCAGCAGCAGATAGGAGGACGTTGCGTTGCAGTGGAGCTATGAAGACATATTGCAGGTTGTTGGAGTACTTCACCATCTTCATTGGGCATCAGAGAGCCAGAAACGTGGTGAAAATGTGTCACCTCTTGAGGGTTCATTTGTTGCTTCGTAAGTAATGCATTGTTGTAATTCACATAGATGTCACACATCTGAGGAGAAATAGAACAGACAATGACATTCTATAGAGTGCAGCAATTATTAGACTATGGGGGAGGGAATTCATCAAAACTGGAGCAGACAGAATCTGGAGCCCTTGTGCATCACCAATAAGTTTGTTCAGGTAAATGTTGAAAATGTAAGAGAGAAGCTGATTGGTTGCCGTGCATAAGAGCACCAGATTCTGGCTGCTCCAGTTGTGATAAATTCCCCTCTATATATTTGAAGTGACGGCCCGTAATGCAGGGAGCAGAGGAGCCGCCCCCCTATCCATGCGTCCGGCACCCTAATCTACATGCGGGGCACCGGGCAAATGGATTCCAATGGGGTTTTTAGAGGCTCTAATTGTTTTCAAAAAAGGGGGTGGGCTCGGGGTGAACCGACCGACCGGAGAGGGGGGGGGGCTGTGGGTGCATTGCTTGCCGCAACCCCCAAAAATAAAAACACCACCAGACATCGCTGTCTATATGCATCACCGAAAATATTCTCTCCTGCGCTAGTGTGGTGAGCCTCAATAAAGCTGGTAGTATTTTCCTGGTGGTAATATATAGTTGGTCATGCACAACCCGCTGCCTATGCCGCCTAGTTATATGTAGAAAAGAGGGTTTAATACTGCTAAAAGTTCATATTTAGACCCTTTGGGGCCACAGTTTCCAATGTTTAAATCCATGTTGTTTCTTTTCCTCATTGTTCATGGTCAAATCCCTCGCTTCTAGCTATTTTTTTTTTATGATAGATTCCATATATTTTTAATACCCGGGGATTGGGTTTATGATACTCAGCAAAATGTTGAGCAATAGAGCTTGTAAATTTATGGGTGATATCTCAGACATTTTCCACAAGTTCATCTAAAACACTCTGATTTACTTTAACCCCTTCAATACCCGGCACTCCCCCCCCCCCCCCCTCCTGCCCAGGCCAATTTTCAGCTTTCAGCGCTGTCACACTTTGAATGACAATTGCGCGGTCATGTGACACTGTACGCATATGACATTTTTATAGTTTTTTTTACACAACCAAAGCTTTCTTTTGGTGCAATTTATTTGCCTCAATAAAGCTGGTAGTATTTTTCTGGTACTAATATGTAGTTGGTCATGCACAACCCGCTGCCTATGTCGACTAGTGATATGTAGAAAAGATAAAAGAAAGGCGCGAGGCCTAGTGCATGAGTGATTAGAATGAAATTTATTTAAAAAAGAATGGTATAGACCAGGGATATGAAATTAGCGGACCTCCAACTGTTGCAAAACTATAGTTCCCATCATGCCTCTGCCTCTGGGTGTCATGCTTGTGGCTGTCAGAGTCTTGCTATGCCTCATGGGACTTGTAGTTCTGCAACAGCTGGAGGTCCGCTAATTGCATATCCCTGGTATAGACTGAAAGTACTACGTATACATTATTGTAATGTATCTATAATTATGAATACGTAGTACTTTCAGTCTATACCATTCTGTTTTAAATACACTTCTATCTAAGCACTCATGCACTAGACCACGTGCCTTCCTTTTATCTTTTCTATATCCATCACCACCTAGGACTTGTCCATCCCCCATAACTGAGCTCCTCCATCTCCCATAACTGACCTCCTCCATAACTGAGCTCCTCCATCCCCCATAACTGAGCTCCTCCACCCCCCATAGCTGAGCTCCTCCATCCACCATAACTGAGGTCCTCCATCCCCCATAGCTGAGGTCCTCCACCCCCCATAGCTGAGGTCCTCCATCCCCCATAGCTGAGGTCCTCCACCCCCCATAACTGAGCTCCTCCACCCCCCATAACTGAGCTCCTCCACCCCCATAACTGATCTCCTCCACCCCCATAACTGATCTCCTCCATCCCCCATAACTGACCTCCTCCACCCCCATAACTGAGCTCCTCCACCCCCATAACTGATCTCCTCCACCCCCATAACTGATCTCCTCCATCCCCCATAACAGACCTCCTCCACCCCCATAACTGAGCTCCTCCACCCCCATAACTGATCTCCTCCACCCCCATAACTGATCTCCTCCATCCCCCATAACTGACCTCCTCCACCCCCATAACTGACCTCCTCTACCCCATAACTGATCTCCTCCACCCCCATAACTGAGCTCCTCCATCCCCCATAACTGATCTCCTCCACCCCCCATAACTGATCTCCTCCATCCCCCATAACTGATCTCCTCCACCCCCATAACTGAGCTCCTCCATCCCCCATAACTGATCTCCTCCACCCCCCATAACTGATCTCCTCCATCCCCCATAACTGACCTCCTCCACCCCCCATAGCTGAGGTCCTCCACCCCCCGTAACTGAGCTCCTCCACCCTCCGTAACTGAGCTCCTCCACCCCCCGTAACTGATCTCCTCCATCCCCCGTAACTGATCTCCTCCATCCCCCGTAACTGAGCTCCTCCATCCCCCATAACTGAGCTCCTCCACCCCCCGTAACTGAGCTCCTCCACCCCCCGTAACTGATCTCCTCCATCCCCCATAACTGATCTCCTCCACCCCCCATAACTGATCTCCTCCATCCCCCATAACTGACCTCCTCCACCCCCATAACTGAGCTCCTCCATCCCCCATAACTGAGCTCCTCCACCCCCCATAGCTGAGGTCCTCCACCCCCCGTAACTGAGCTCCTCCACCCCCCGTAACTGAGCTCCTCCATCCCCCATAACTGAGCTCCTCCACCCCCCGTAACTGATCTCCTCCATCCCCCGTAACTGAGCTCCTCCATCCCCCATAACTGAGCTCCTCCATCCCCCATAACTGAGCTCCTCCATCACCATAGCTGAGCTCCTCCATCCCCCATAGCTGAGCTCCTCCATCCCCCATAACTGACCTCCTCCATCCCCCATAGCTGAGCTCCTCCATCCCCCATAACTGATCTCCTCCACCCCCCATAACTGATCTCCTCCATCCCCCATAACTGACCTCCTCCACCCCCCCATAGCTGAGGTCCTCCACCCCCCGTAACTGAGCTCCTCCACCCCCCGTAACTGAGCTCCTCCACCCCCCGTAACTGATCTCCTCCATCCCCCGTAACTGATCTCCTCCATCCCCCGTAACTGAGCTCCTCCATCCCCCATAAATGAGCTCCTCCACCCCCCGTAACTGAGCTCCTCCACCCCCCGTAACTGATCTCCTCCATCCCCCATAACTGATCTCCTCCACCCCCCATAACTGATCTCCTCCATCCACCATAGCTGACCTCCTCCACCCCCATAACTGAGCTCCTCCATCCCCCATAACTGAGCTCCTCCACCCCCCATAGCTGAGGTCCTCCACCCCCCGTAACTGAGCTCCTCCACCCCCCGTAACTGAGCTCCTCCATCCCCCATAACTGAGCTCCTCCACCCCCCGTAACTGATCTCCTCCATCCCCCGTAACTGAGCTCCTCCATCCCCCATAACTGAGCTCCTCCATCCCCCATAACTGAGCTCCTCCATCACCATAGCTGAGCTCCTCCATCCCCCATAGCTGAGCTCCTCCATCCCCCATAACTGACCTCCTCCATCCCCCATAGCTGAGCTCCTCCATCCCCCATAACTGATCTCCTCCACCCCCCATAACTGATCTCCTCCATCCCACATAACTGACCTCCTCCATCCCACATAACTGACCTCCTCCATCCCCCATAACTGATCTCCATCCCCCATAGCTGAGCTCCTCCACCCCCCATAACTGAGCTCCTCCACCCCCCATAACTGAGCTCCTCCATCCCCCTCCTCCATCCCCCATAGCTGAGCTCCTCCATCACCATAGCTGAGCTCCTCCTTCCCCCATAACTCAGAGAGAGTAGGAATAGGACTTGGGAAGAGATGCTGAGACGGAACCGCTTGGGCACCCCGACTAGGTGCTTCCGTCTGCCAACCAGCGCTTCCTGCCCTCCAAACCCAGCAGATCGAGAGCTAATACCAGCACTTTTTACCCCAAACATCGTACACAGAAAAGATGTGAGGTAAAATCCCAAAGAAATGACTGTTTATTGAACAGAAATACAGGCTTTTTATAGGCTTGAAAAGTAGGTCAGTCACCACATAAACATTGACCCAACTATATACCCAAAACATCACACAAAGGTTTATGTAACCAGGTACAGCTGACCCCTGGCTAATCCCGTCATAGAGGATCCTCCAAGAGTTAGTCAAATTAGCCAACATATACCAGAAACATGAAGTTGATTAACCAACTAGCCCCCCCAGACAATGTTGTGATTATTCAGAGATCTCATTCCAGGTCAGACTGGCCGGCTACGAGCTCACAAAGTACAATGCACATTATCATAAGTTCAACATCCCCGCAGTAGTTTTCTAGCAGACAATATGAGAGTTCATTATCACAATTATTAATGGGTGAAAGACAGGTGGCTTGAGCTGATGACATCCCCATCTGCTATGAGTTTCCCAGTGTTGAGCAGTCATTGCTGGAAATGTGGTATCTAGGCCCTTAACATGGACATAGACTCCCCGAGTCTGTGTGTTCTGGGGAGACACAAACCCCAATCAGAAACAAGACCACTCCAAGGGTCCCCCAGGCACCCACCTCCTTCAAAAGAGTAGTGTTCCCCCAAAAGCCAGGGCCCATAGTCAGTGGGTAAGAGGCTTGCCCCAGTCCTCTCCAAAAAAAACCCTGTCCTGGTTAGGTCTGTCACAGATGCTTTACAAAATGTTGGTTGGCTTGCAGTCTGTCTGGAGTGGAGGAAAGTCCTTTCCTGTTGTATCTTCTCACTGCTTCAGCTGAACTGCTGTGTTTAACAACGAGACAGAGTGCCGGAAATCACCCAAAAAATGATTTTATAACAAATATTCACATTTAATAGCTGCCCATAAATACACCCCACAATAACATACAATTCAATTATAAGAATGAGGTTATATAACATCCCATAATATGGTGCTCATATCCAGGGGTAGGGGCAAGATGCCCCCTATGTGTAGCACCCTGATGTTTAGGCGGGGATGCTGTTAAATTTAGTTGCCAGGCGGTAGTTGCCTCGGCCAATTGTTTGGAGGTCAACCGATTTCACCCTAATACTGGAATTGCTGCACTTCCCTCTTCTGCCACTAGGTGGCCGGGTATCTGGTGACATTAGATAAGACAAGGGCATTGCGAGGACAGATTAGGAATGAATGGGGTGTCTCAAGCAATGGGCAGGGATTTTCTTGGATCCCTTGGCCTGCTGGGAGATCCTATATATTTGGGTGGGGTCAGGTGATCGATGTTCTGTGCAACCTGGATGGCTATCTGGGTAGAGGTGTGTTGTGCTGCCCCGGGTTGCTAGGCCAGAACCTGAGGCCTATCCCAGGGACATCTGGCTGCCAGGCTGTCTGAGGGCCTCTCCAGAAGCAAGAGAGCAGCACAGGGTTGGGATTGTGGATTGCAGTCCAACCAGAAGTGATGGTTCTGCCGGCCGGAGAACCTGTCGTGGTTGGAGGTAGAGGGGAAGCTGTCGCCACTAAGAGACCAACCACCTTATTACCAGGGACCTCAGTGAGTAAGAGACAATAAATCTCTTGGCATTCAAGTAGTGTCTGGAACCCATTGATCTACCTTGTATTACACCCACTCTGTCAGCTGTCCCTAACTCTGGAGGTCACCTTTAGGCCTATAGAGGCTCGGGACTTGGCTACATATGTAACAATGCAATTACACTCAATGGCCACTTTATTAGGTCCCCCTTGCTAGTAGTGGGTTGGACCCCCTTTATTAGGTCCCCCTTGCTAGTAGCGGGTTGGACCCCCTTTATTAGGTCCTCCTTGCTAGTAGTGGGTTGGACCCCCTTTAGTAGGTCCCCCTTGCTAGTAGCGGGTTGGACCCCCTTTATTAGGTCCACCTTTCTAGTAGCGGGTTGGACCCCCTTTATTAGGTCCCCCTTCCTAGTAGTGGGTTGGACCCCCTTTATTAGGTCCCCCTTGCTAGTAGCAGGTTGGACCCCCTTTATTAGGTCCACCTTGCTAGGAGCGGGTTGGACCCCCTTTATTAGGTCCCCCTTGCTAGTAGCGGGTTGGACCCCCTTTATTAGGTCCCCCTTGCTAGTAGTGGGTTGGACCCCCTTTATTAGGTCCACCTTTCTAGTAGCGGGTTGGACCCCCTTTATTAGGTCCCCCTTCCTAGTAGTGGGTTGGACCCCCTTTATTAGATCCCCCTTGCTAGTAGCAGGTTGGACCCCTTTTATTAGGACCACCTTGCTAGTAGCAGGTTGGACCCCCTTTATTAGGTCCACCTTGCTAGGAGCGGGTTGGACCCCCTTTATTAGGTCCCCCTTGCTAGTAGCGGGTTGGACCCCCTTTATTAGGTCCCCCTTGCTAGTAGTGGGTTGGACCCCCTTTATTAGGTCCCCCTTGCTAGTAGTGGGTTGGACCCCCTTTATTAGGTCCCCCTTGCTAGTAGTGGGTTGGACCCCCTTTATTAGGTCCCCCTTGCTAGTAGTGGGTTGGACCCCCTTTGGCCTTCATTCTTGGTGGCATAGATACCACAAGGTGTTAGAAACGTTCCTCAGAGATTCTCCTCCATAGTGACCTGATAACATCACACAGTTGCTGCAGATTTATCGGCTGCAAATCCATGATGCCAATCTCCCGTTACACCACATCCCAAAGGTGCTCTATTGGATGGAGGTTTTTCTCTCACATGCCATTCCTATACTTCCAATGACACCCCAAAACACATTCTGCTCCTCCTCCTGACTACAGCAATATCACGTGTTTGAGACTTTCTCACAGCCTGGCCACATAGAAAGGCCCAAAATGCAAGGAGCACCTTCAGGCGTTCTAGGAGCATAAATGACACATCTCATGTCCTGACGACCTATCACACTCTTGAAGGCCCTGGAGCACCAGGACAGAGAAAGCGCCCCCAAAATGACCCCATTTTGGAAAGCAAACACCCCAACGTATATTCTACGAGGCATAGTGAGCCTTTTGAACATGTCATTTTTTTCCACAAGTTTTTGGAAAATGTGGAAAGAAAATGAAAACGGATTTTTTTACACATTTTCCCCCCATTTTTACGGCATTGACGGGCGCTTATGAGGATCCACTAATAGGGTGGCACTGATGAGCACTCATTTATGGGCACTATTAGGCACTGATGGGCACTTTAGTGGCACTTATAAGCACTCACTGATGGCACCATAGGGCACTGATGGGCCCTGTACTGGCACCATAGGGCACTGATGGGCACTGTACTGACACCATAGGGCACTGATGGGCACTGTACTGACACCATAGGGCACTGATGGGCCCTGTACTGACACCATAGGGCACTGATGGGCACTGTACTGACACCATAGGGCACTGATGGGCCCTGTACTGACACCATAGGGCACTGATGGGCCCTGTACTGACACCATAGGTCACTAATGGGCCCTGTACTGACACCATAGGGCACTGATGGGCCCTGTACTGACACCATAGGGCACTGATGGGCCCTGTACTGACACCATAGGGCACTGATGGGCCCTGTACTGACACCATAGGTCACTAATGGGCCCTGTACTGACACCATAGGGCACTGATGGGCACTGTACTGACACCATAGGTCACTGATGGGCACTGTACTGACACCATAGGGCACTGATGGGCACTGTACTGGCACCATAGGTCACTGATGGGCCCTGTACTGACACCATAGGGCACTGATGGGCCCTGTACTGACACCATAGGTCACTGATGGGCACTGTACTGACACCATAGGGCACTGGTGGGCACTGTACTAACACCATAGGGCACTGATGGGCCCTGTACTGACACCATAGGGCACTGATGGGCCCTGTACTGACACCATAGGTCACTGATGGGCACTGTACTGACACCATAGGGCACTGATGGGCACTGTACTGGCACCATAGGTCACTGATGGGCCCTGTACTGACACCATAGGGCACTGATGGGCCCTGTACTGACACCATAGGTCACTGATGGGCACTGTACTGACACCATAGGGCACTGGTGGGCACTGTACTAACACCATAGGGCACTGATGGGCCCTGTACTGACACCATAGGGCACTGATGGGCCCTGTACTGACACCATAGGGCACTGATGGGCACTGTACTGACACCATAATGCACTGATGGGCCCTGTACTGACACCATAGGGCACTGATGGGCACTGTACTGACACCATAGGGCACTGATGGGCCCTGTACTGACACCATAGGGCACTGATGGGCACTGTACTGACACCATAGGGCACTGATGGGCACTGTACTGACACCATAGGGCACTGATGGGCAGTGTACTGACACCATAGGGCACTGATGGGCCCTGTACTGACACCATAGGGCACTAATGGGCACTGTACTGACACCATAGGTCACTGATGGGCACTGTACTGACACCATAGGGCACTGATGGGCACTGTACTGACACCATAGGGCACTGATGGGCACTGTACTGACACCATAGGGCACTGATGGGCCCTGTACTGACACCATAGGGCACTGATGGGCACTGTACTGACACCATAGGACACTAATGGGCCCTGTACTGACACCATAGGACACTGATGGGCCCTGTACTGACACCATGGGACACTGATGGGCACTGTACTGACACCATAGGGCACTGATGGGCACTGTACTGACACCATAGGGCACTGATGGACCCTGTACTGACACCATAGGGCACTGATGGGCACTGTACTGACACCATAGGGCACTGATGGACCCTGTACTGACACCATAGGGCACTGATGGGCCCTGTACTGACACCATAGGGCACTGATGGGCCCTGTACTGACACCATAGGGCACTGATGGGCACTGTACTGACACCATAGGGCACTGATGGGCCCTGTACTGACACCATAGGGCACTGATGGGCACTGTACTGACACCATAGGGCACTGATGGGCACTGTACTGACACCATAGGGCACTGATGGGCCCTGTACTGACACCATAGGGCACTGTACTGACACCATAGGTCACTAATGGGCCCTGTACTGACACCATAGGGCACTGATGGGCACTGTACTGACACCATAGGGCACTGATGGGCCCTGTACTGACACCATAGGGCACTGATGGGCCCTGTACTGACACCATAGGTCACTAATGGGCCCTGTACTGACACCATAGGGCACTGATGGGCCCTGTACTGACACCATAGGGCACTGTACTGACACCATAGGTCACTAATGGGCCCTGTACTGACACCATAGGGCACTGATGGGCCCTGTACTGACACCATAGGGCACTGATGGGCACTGTACTGACACCATAGGTCACTAATGGGCCCTGTACTGACACCATAGGTCACTAATGGGCCCTGTACTGACACCATAGGGCACTGATGGGCCCTGTACTGACACCATAGGGCACTGATGGGCCCTGTACTGACACCATAGGTCACTAATGGGCCCTGTACTGACACCATAGGGCACTGATGGGCACTGTACTGACACCATAGGTCACTGATGGGCACTGTACTGACACCATAGGGCACTGATGGGCACTGTACTGGCACCATAGGTCACTGATGGGCCCTGTACTGACACCATAGGGCACTGATGGGCCCTGTACTGACACCATAGGTCACTGATGGGCACTGTACTGACACCATAGGGCACTGGTGGGCACTGTACTAACACCATAGGGCACTGATGGGCCCTGTACTGACACCATAGGGCACTGATGGGCCCTGTACTGACACCATAGGGCACTGATGGGCACTGTACTGACACCATAATGCACTGATGGGCCCTGTACTGACACCATAGGGCACTGATGGGCACTGTACTGACACCATAGGGCACTGATGGGCCCTGTACTGACACCATAGGGCACTGATGGGCACTGTACTGACACCATAGGGCACTGATGGGCACTGTACTGACACCATAGGGCACTGATGGGCCCTGTACTGACACCATAGGGCACTGATGGGCACTGTACTGACACCATAGGGCACTGATGGGCACTGTACTGACACCATAGGGCACTGATGGGCACTGTACTGACACCATAGGGCACTGATGGGCCCTGTACTGACACCATAGGGCACTGATGGGCACTGTACTGACACCATAGGTCACTGATGGGCACTGTGCTGACACCATAGGGCACTGATGGGCCCTGTACTGACACCATAGGGCACTGATGGGCACTGTACTGACACCATAGGGCACTGATGGGCCCTGTACTGACACCATAGGGCACTGATGGGCACTGTACTGACACCATAGGGCACTGATGGGCACTGTACTGACACCATAGGGCACTGATGGGCCCTGTACTGACACCATGGGACACTGATGGGCACTGTACTGACACCATAGGGCACTGATGGGCACTGTACTGACACCATAGGGCACTGATGGACCCTGTACTGACACCATAGGGCACTGATGGACCCTGTACTGACACCATAGGGCACTGATGGGCCCTGTACTGACACCATAGGGCACTGATGGGCACGGTACTGACACCATAGGGCACTGATGGGCCCTGTACTGACACCATAGGGCACTGATGGGCCCTGTACTGACACCATAGGGCACTGATTGGCCCTGTACTGACACCATAGGGCACTGATGGGCCCTGTACTGACACCATAGGACACTGATGGGCCCTGTACTGACACCATAGGGCACTGATGGGCCCTGTACTGACACCATAGGGCACTGATGGGCACTGTACTGACAGACACCATAGGGCACTGATGGGCACTGTAGTTCACTTCTAGGGGCTGCCCTATGAATGCATGTTGCCTGCATGAAGCTTCTGTTCCTTTTTCGGGCAACAAGCTTAGTACAATTTTTAACCGCGCGTTTTGCCACGATTGCTGTGCAATTCTGTCACGTGACAATCGCAGCAGAATCCAACCACTTTTGGGGTGCCATTGGAGATAAAGGGCCTCCCTATTTGTACATGCTGCAAATTTCTAATAACGTTTATACCTGTTAAAAAAAGAAAAAAATAATGGCACCAAAACGCGAGTCGTGTGTTCTGCTGTATTTTCTAATCGTCTTATGTGAACGGGGCCAGAGACATTTCTCAGGACTGTAATTCCTCTAATCTCCACCAGGTGGCAATCTAATTTATACCAGCACAGGAAGTCTCTATGGACGAGAGGAAGTGATGTCAGGAAAAGCCGGGAAGTGATGTAAGGATATAAACAGGAAGTTCCAGGTGAGAGGTGAGTTGGGTGGAAGTAGAGAGGAGACATTTCTGGAACTGGCAGGTGAGAAGGTAATAAGATCTTATGTTCTATTTATTATTATTACAGCACTTCACATACATATTGTACATTCACATCAGTCCCTGCCCCCAGGAG
This sequence comes from Aquarana catesbeiana, assembly GCF_042186555.1. Taxonomy (NCBI): domain Eukaryota; kingdom Metazoa; phylum Chordata; class Amphibia; order Anura; family Ranidae; genus Aquarana; species Aquarana catesbeiana. Next base: position 805,370,690 of record NC_133325.1, read on the forward strand.
CTTACAATCTAAGGTCTCTAATTTACATTCATACACATACTGGGGCCAGTTATAGACCAGAGACAAGTCACTTCCCAGAGAAGTCTACAGTCCACCAATGAGCAGCATTGTCTCCTCCCTGTCTATCTGACTCCTGTCCACCTGACTGCTACCCCGCCCTGTCCACCTGACTCCTGCCCCCCCGTCCACCTGACTGCTACCCCGCCCTGTCCACCTGACTCCTGCCCCCCCGTCCACCTGACTGCTACCCCGCCCTGTCCACCTGACTCCTGCCCCCCCCCCCCCGTCCACCTGACTCCTGCCCCCCCCCCGTCCACCTGACTCCTGCCCCCCCCCGTCCACCTGACTCCTGCCCCCCCCCCGTCCATCTGACTACTACCCCACCCCCCAACCCCCTGTCCACCTGACTACTACCCCCCATCCCTGTCCATCTGACTACTACCCCCCCACCCCTGTCCACCTGACTACTACCCCTGTCCACCTGACTACTACCCCCCCACCCCTGTCCATCTGACTCCTGCTCCCCCTGTCCACCTGACTCCTGTCCACCTGACCGCTACCCCCCTCCTGTCCACCTGACTTCTGGCCCCCCCGTCCACCTGACTGCTACCCCCCCGTCCACCTGACTTCTGGCCCCCCCGTGTCCACCTGACTCCTGCCCCCCCCTGTCCACCTGACCGCTACCCCCCTGTCCATCTGACTACTACCCTCCACCCCTTGTCCACCTGACTGCTACCCCCCTTGTCCACCTGACTTCTGGCCCCCCCTTGTCCACCTGACTCCTGCCCCCCCCCATCCACCTGACTACTACCCCCCCATCCACCTGACTACTACCCCCCCTCCACCTGTCTACTACCCCCCACCCCTTGTCCACCTGACTACTACCCCACCCCTGTCTACCTGACTAGCACTGATGCTGACACTGATGAGGCGGCACTGATGATGAGGACACAGATGAGGCGGCACTGATGATGAGGACACAGATGAGGCAGCACTGATGATGAGGACACTGATGAGGCAGCACTGATGATGAGGACACTGATGAGGCAGCACTGATGATGAGGCGGCACTGATGAGGCAGCACTGATGATGACACTGATGAGGCAGCACTGATGATGAGGACACTGATGAGGCAGCACTGATGATGAGGACACTGATGAGGCAGCACTGATGCTGACACCGATGAGGCGGCCTCCTGGACCGGCCCCTATGATGGACAGCACACTGATTAAATTTCCTGGCATTGGACCACTGTGCTGTCTATCATAGGAGGCGGGACTTTGACAGCGGCCGGCAATTCTGATCCAAGCTGTCACAGTGGGAGATCCTCTTTGTGTGATCCGGCTGGTTCTCTTCCAAACCGTTTCCTGGCTGATCGTTTCTGTAAGAAGTGGTGCTGCCAAGCATCTCAGCCGCCCCTGCACCACGCTCGCTTTTAGCTTATTTCCACTCGCCAAATGCAGGCGGGTGGAAATTTTGAGGGCTGATGTATGACATGTATATACAGAGATGTCCATTTTGTACATATAGTGGCTTTTCGGATCGACGCGTTTCATGAGTAACTCGCTTTCTTGGGAACCACGCCTTTTCGTACATCCAGGCACAATTTCAATCTACAAAGGCTTGTAGATTGTAGCAAATGGACGTCTCTGTATATGCCATACACCGTACTTGGTGTACTTGTTTTAATTGTTCAATAAAGGTTGTGAAGGTTTGATCTCCCTGTGGCACACTTAGTCCTCTAATCTTGTTTCTTTCCTTGAAGTGGTTGCAAATCCTCCGTATCCCCAGCAAAGTGACTGGCCTCAGGTGATACACAGAGAAAACAAATCTTCCTACAAAAGTTGTACCTGTTTTATCTACAGTCCTCTCTTCTCTACATCTGTTCAAAGTGCAGAATGTATAAAGCTTGTCTGAGCTGTCAGAAGGAAGGGGCAGAGAGCTGAAGCTATGTTCAGTGAGGAGAGCTCTTAGAGCTGATTGGAGGGGGAGGGACACACCCCTCTTCACACAGGAACAGAATTCAGGCTGTCAATCACAGGCTGTGTGCTGAAGTGACTCATGCTGATAGTAGAGGAAGGAGGCAGAAGACAGAAATGACACTCAGTGCTCTGGACTGAGACAAGTACACACTATAGAGGGATGTGCTTTGTTCAGATTTCAAGTCTGAGGTTTACAAACACTTTAATGCCCTCCAGGCAGGAAGGATTACTTTCCTTCCATCTTATAATGATTTTCTCATTCTGGTGGGACTCACATGTGCATTTTGCACAGTTCACTGACGGTGTACGTGACGGGTCTCCATGTTGTCTGACTTTACATTAAGATGCCACCAGATGTTTTATACTTTTTTTTTCTTTTATTCCGTTGTAGCGCCACCCCATAGGAGCCGTTGATTTACCTGATTTACCTGGCTTGGTAGAGGCCACTATTCCCACCAGCAACTGTCCATTCACTCCGGCCCCAATACACAGTCCAGGGGATGTCTTTTCTTGAGTTATTGCTTGTAGAACTTGACGGGTGGGATGGGGTGGGGTTGGATACTCCGGAAATACTGACTTGTAACAGGAGGACACCCTTCACTAGGTGAACCTTCTTTGAATGGTCAGGTTTCGATGGTAGTGAGCTCTTGTTGAATGCCAACTTGGTGGTTCCACAGGGCGCATAGTCTAAGCCCCAGCCTGCTTCTTCATCAGGGGCCCTGATGATGGGGATGGACTTTCAGCAAACTGGAACCAGGTCCCCACCCCCCAGGTACACCCGGCCAATGACGTGAAGACTACTTGAGTGTGCAGAGTACAGATGCCAGGAGACAGAAGAGGATCTGGGAAATGAGGTGCCAGAAAGAAGCCTTTACTGTGCCAAAGCCGCAAAAAAAAACGGGGGGGGGCGCGTCATCTGGCACATTGTAACTGGTATTTTTTGACATTGGCACAGTAAAGGCTTCTTACTGGCAATTCCACCATGCAGCTCATTTTTGTTCAAGTATCTTCATATTGTGCTCCTTGAAACAACCACACCATCTTTTTCCAGAGCAGCCTGTATTCCTCCTGAGGTGACCTGTGGGGGTTTTCTAAGTACCCCGAACAAGTCTTCTGGCAGTTGTGGCTGAGATCTTCCTTGGTCTTCCTAAACTTGGCTTGGTATTATAAGATCCCCGAAAATTTCCACTCCTTAATAAGTGATTGAACAGCACTGACTGGCATAATAAAGGCTTTGAATATCTTTTTATATCCTTTTCCATCTTTATAAAGTTCCAATACCTTGTTACGCAGATCTTCTGACAGTTCTTTTCTGCTCCCCATGGCTCAGTATCTAGCCTGCTCTGTGCATCCACGTGAGAGCTAACAAACTCATTGACTGTTTATACATAGACATGAGAAATGTGTCTGTACCAAGGCCAAACATTGTGGGGGAGGGGGACGTTTCATCAGGGACATTTGGGGGATTTCTGGTATCATTAGGATTTAAAAAGGAGCTAAACAACTCCTGTGATAATAAATGGCTTCATATCATCACTATCCGAAAATAAAAGACAGTAGGGACCTCCTCCAAAGGTCAGCAGGTGGGTCACTAGAGGTCAATGGGCGTGGCTGACCCACCCCCACCAAAGTGTTCCGCCTACCCCAACTAAGTCGGGGAATGAGCAAGTCGGTGAAAGAGTTCGATCAGTCAGATTTTTGATATCAATGCCAAAATGTCACCATTGGGAATGCAAACTTTTGAGCACAACTCAAAAGGAAGTGATCGAACGGAAAAGGATATAAATCCACAGTAGAGCAGGCCATGCCCATAGGTGAGCACAGAAGCCGGCCGCGCCCATAGGTGAGCACAGAATGGGCGCAGAAGCCGAGAACGCCCATAGGTGAGCACAGAAGCTGAGCATGCCCATAGGTGAGCACAGAAGCCGAGCACGCCCATAGGTGAGCGCAGAATGGGCGCAGAAGCCGAGAACGCCCATAGGTGAGCACAGAAGCCGGCCGCGCCCATAGGTGAGCGCAAAAGCCGGCCGCGCCCATAGATGAGCACAGGATGGGCGCAGAAGCCGCGCGCGCCCATAGGTGAGCACAGAAGCCGCGCGCGCCCATAGGTGAGCACAGAAGCCGCGCGCGTCCATAGGTGAGCACAGAATCTATTGGCCAGACTGTGACATCCAGAAAAAAAGGGGGAAGGCCAGAACTGAGACCCTGTAAGAGCCATCTCAGAGAGAGCTACCGCTGGCACCCCAAAAGTAAAACAGCACACATTCAGTAGGATCCTGAGCTCGGGTCAGTACTCCCGATGTCCCAGCGCAGCTACTTACCTTCCAGCAGGTACTCTTCAGTGAGTTCTCCACACCAGATCCCCCAGCTCGAAAAGTAATTAGAAATAGCGCCCCCCCAGCTCTGCTATAGCTGGGACCTCAATGAACATCAGCAGACTCCAGCAGGGCTGCCTCAAAGGGGCAGCAGCCCCTGAGGCTGGGAACTTCTCCAGCAGGACAAAGACTGGGCTGAACCCAAGCCTATTCTGCTGTAGGTCAGCGATCCGTAATACACAGAGTGCAGGGGTCAGGAGTATACAACGCCATAATAGTGTTCTCTATACAGCAACCTCTAAAGAAGAATATAAATCCTTCCCTCTCCCGCTGAGTGCCGCCTACACCGGAGCTGGACAGAAGAAGCTCAGATTGTTGTTTAGGTGAAACCATAAGAAAGAACAATAAACACCCCAATAACATGGAGAGGGTACAGATGTGAGAGCAGAGTCCCCTATTATCCCCATACATCCCCATCCTAATATTGTACAACCAATACCGTCCAGATAATTCGACACTATCTGTCTACAGAGGAATCCGCATAGAACAAGTGACCCCACCAATGAGGATGGAGGAGGACCCGAGTCACATGACTGAGAGGATACTAAACCTCACCCTGGAGATCATCTACCTGCTGACCGGAGAGGTGAGGAGGATTCTGGGAGGTCACATGACATCACTCTTATCTCTATTAATAAAACACAGACCTGACCGGAGAGGTGAGGAGGATTCTGGGAGGTCACATGACATCACTATTATCTCTATTAATAAAACACAGACCCGACCGGAGAGGTGAGGATTCTGGGAGGTCACATGACATCACTCATCTCTATTAATAAAACACAGACCTGACCGGAGAGGTGAGGAGGATTCTGGGAGGTCACATGACATCACTCTTATCTCTATTAATAAAACACAGACCTGACCGGAGAGGTGAGGAGGATTCTGGGAGGTCACATGACATCCCTCTTATCTCTATTAATAAAACACAGACCTGACCGGAGAGGTGAGGAGGATTCTGGGAGGTCACATGACATCACTCTTATCTCTGTTAATAATACACAGACCTGACCGGAGAGGTGAGGAGGATTCTGGGAGGTCACATGACATCACTCTTATCTCTATTCATAAAACACAGACCTGACCGGAGAGGTGAGGAGGATTCTGGGAGGTCACATGACATCACTCTTATCTCTGTTAATAATACACAGACCTGACCGGAGAGGTGAGGAGGATTCTGGGAGGTCACATGACATCACTCTTATCTCTATTAATAAAACACAGACCTGACCGGAGAGGTGAGGAGGATTCTGGGAGGTCACATGACATCGCTCTTATCTCTATTAATAATACACAGACCTGACCGGAGAGGTGAGGAGGATTCTGGGAATGTGACATATTACTATTTTTCCTGAATACAGAGATTTCCTCTTGTGAAGTCTGGAGACCATATGACCATCACAGTGCCTCCACCTCACTCCAAGACACCTGAGATAAACATCAACAAGAAGATTCTAGAAGTCACGATGAAGATGATGGAGCTGCTGACAGGAGAGGTGAGGAGGATTCTGGGAATTCTGGGACATTATCCAGTAACAGACAAGGGAAATGTCTGGATGGTGACTGTATCATTGTGTGTGTCAGGTTCCTATAAGGTGTCAGGATGTCACTGTCTATTTCTCCATGGAGGAGTGGGAGTATTTAGAAGGACACAAGGATCTCTACAAGGACGTCATGATGGACAATCAGCCGCCCCTCACATCACCGGGTAAGAGGAGACTTTATTGTAAAGGAGAGAGCAGTACGGAGGCTCCACCTAGATCCCTCATCATCTGATAAACACATAGAAACAATGTATTCAGTCAGTGTGTGTGTTTCCTACAGATGGATCCAGTAATGGGAACCCACCAGAGAGATGTCCCCGTCCTCTGTATTCCCGGGATTCCACACAGGAAGGTCACACCATCCCTCGCCATTACAAGGTTGGTGTAACAGAGTATCTAGAACATGGACTTGTGGAGATGATTTTTGGATTTTTTTCGGTGGGTTTATTTTACAGATGATATTTTCTTTCATTCTCTTGGTTTAGGGTGAAGATCTGATAGATATAAAAGTTGAGGGTAAAGCAGAAGAAGAAGAGAGGTATGTGAGGGATGATCAGTAGTCTATGGAGGAGGATGGAATAATGGGGACATTTATAGAGGAGGACACTCCTACAGAGATCAGCACAGGTGGGTCATTAAGACCAAATACATTCCTCCACCCATACTAGGTTGTACATTAAATACTCCTGACCCATCAACTGGTAGGAGATCAGAGGACCCATTTACTAGTTACCTTGAGGGGGGAATTGTAAGATCCTCAGAGACAAAGCTGCCTGATGTGGGTGGAGTTCTGGTTTAGGGGAACCAATCTGCTCATGTCTAGTAGTAATCTTTTTATTCCTATTTTAGTAGATGGACGGGAGATGAGGAAAACCTCAGAGGATTGTCTCACTTTGTCTCCAGACTGTAAAGTAGAAGATGAGGACATCACACAGTATAGTCCAGAAGAAAACCCGGCTACCTCAAATGTCCATCCAGCACCACACAGTGTAGATGGACCATCGTATTCCTCTTATCCTGAGGAACCTCAGACTGTGAGGGACGGTGCCAGATCATCGTATTCCTCTTATCCTGAGGAACCTCAGACTGTGAGGGACAGTCCCGGACCATCGTATTCCTCTTATCCTGAGGAACCTCAGACTGTGAGGGACGGTGCCGGACCATCGTATTCCTCTTATCCTGAGGAACCTCAGACTGTGAGGGACGGTGCCGGACCATCGTATTCCTCTTATCCTGAGGAACCTCAGACTGTGAGGGACGGTGCCGGACCATCGTATTCCTCTTATCCTGAGGAACCTCAGACTGTGAGGGACGGTGCCAGACCATCATATTCCTCTTATCCTAAGGAACCTCAGACTGTGAGGGACGGTCCCGGACCATCATATTCCTCTTATCCTGAGACTGTGAGGGACGGTCCCGGACCATCGTATTCCTCCTATCCTGAGGAACCTCAGACTGTGAGGGACGGTCCCGGACCATCATGTTCCTCTTATCCCGAGGAGCCTCAGACTGCGAAGGATGGTGCAGGACCATCGTATTCTACTTATCCCGAGGAACCTCAGGCTGTGAGGGACGGTCCCGAACCATCGTATTCCTCTTATCCTGAGAAACCTCAGACTGTGAGGGACGGTGCCGGAACATCATATTCCTCTTATCCCGAGGAACCTCAGACTGTGAGGGACGGTCCCGGACCATCGTATTCTTCTTATCCTGAGGAACCTCAGACTGTGAGGGACGGTCCTAGACCATCGTATTCCTCTTATCCTGAGGAACCTCAGACTGTGAGGGACGGTCCCGGACCATCGTATTCTTCTTATCCCGAGGAACCTCGGACTGTGAGGGACGGCGCCATCCTTCCAACAGATAAGAGCTTTTCCTGTACTGAGTGTGGGAAGTGTTTCCGTTTTAAATCCAGTCTTATTGTGCATAAAAGAACACACACAGGGGAAAAGGCGTATTCCTGTCCTGAGTGCGGGAAGCGTTTCCTATTTAAATCCGGCCTTAATGTACATAAAAGAACTCATACAGGTGAGAAGCCGTATTCCTGTACTGAGTGTGGGAAATGTTTTTCCGATAAGTCACATCTTTACAGACATCACAGATTGCACACGGGGGAGAAGCCGTATACCTGTTCTGAGTGCGGGAAATGTTTTTCAGACAAGTCCAGTCTTAACAGACATCAGAGATGTCACACGGGGGAGCAGCCATGTTCCTGTTCTAAGTGCGGGAAATGTTGTGTAAAAAAAGCAGAACTTGTCACACATCAGAGAACTCACACAGGGGTGAAGCCGTATTCCTGTTCTGAGTGCAGGAAATGTTTTTCAGATGCTGTAAGTCCAGTCTTAACAGACATTAGAGATTTGACACGGGTGAGAAGCCGTATTCCTGTCCTGTGTGCGGGAAATATGTTATAAGGGGATCAAACCTTCCTAATCATCAAAGGTTTCACACTGGAGAAATGACGTAATCCTGTTCTGAGTGTGGGAAATGTGTTGTAAAGAAAATCAGAACTTGTCAAACATCAATATCTCACACGGGGGAGAAGCCGTATATTGGGCCTAATTGGTTTGATACGATGTTTGATACGCTGTGCACTATTCTCTATATCCTCCATACTAATACTCTGGGGGGACGTGTGAAGCATCAAGGAACAGCTCAGGGTTTTTCTCTCTAGTAGTCAGTTTTCTTTTCCTAGATTGTTTTTTTTTTTTAACTCTGTATTGGTTTTATTTTTTTATATAACTCAATAAATATACACTATATTACCAGAAGTATTGGGACGCCTGCCTTTACACACACACATGAACTTTAATGACACCCCAGTCTTAGTCCGTAGGGTTCAATATTGAGTTGGCCCCACCCTTTGCAGCTATAACAGCTTCAACTCTTCTGGGAAGGCCGTCCACAAGGTTTAGGAGGGTGTCTATGTGAATGTTTGACCATTCTTCCAGAAGAGCATTTGTGAGGTCAGACACTGATGTTGGATGAGAAGGCCTGGCTCGCAGTATCCACTCTAATTCATCCCAAAGGTGTTCTATCGGGTTGAGGTCAGGACTCTGTGCAGGCCAGTCAAGTTCTTCCACCCCAAACTCACTCATCCATGTCTTTATGGACCTTGCTTTGTACACTGGTGTGCAGTCATGTTGGAACAGGAAGGGGCCGTCCCCAAACTGTTCCCACAAAGTTGGGAGCATGAAATTGTCCAAAATGTCTTGGAATGCTGACGCCTTAAGAGTTCCCTTCACTGGATGAGTGAGTTTGGGGTGGAGGAATTTGACTGGCCTGCACCTCAACCCGATAGAACACCTTAAGGATGAATTAGAGCAGACACTACGAGCCAGGCCTTCTTATCCACATACCAGGCTACATGGCCTCAGCATGGGGGTGGAGGTGCTTTTCCACCATATTGGTGAGGACAGGGGCCTCTTCCCCACAACACTGGCGGTTGTGGGGGTCTGCAGGCAGGGGGTTTATCAGAATCTGGAAGTCTGCATCTAACAATAAAGAGAGTAAAATAAGCCCCGTCGTTGGTGTCGGTGTAATATAATAAGCCCCATCGATGCTGTCGGTGTAATATAATAAGCCCCATCGATGGTGTCAGTGGAGTATAATAAGCCCCATCGATGGTGTCAGTGGAGTATAATAAGCTCCATCGTTGGTGTCGGTGTAATATAATAAGCCCCATCGATGGTGTCAGTGGAGTATAATAAGCCCCATCGATGGTGTCAGTGGAATATAATAAGCCCCATCGATGTTGTCAGTGGAATATAATAAGCCCCATCGATGGTGTCAGTGGAATATAATAAGCCCCATCGATGGCGTCAGTGAAGTATAATAAGCCCCATCAATGGTGTCAGTGGAATATAATAATTTCCATCGATGGTGTCGGTGGATTATAATAAAGGCCATCGTTGGTGTCAGTGGAGTATAATAAGCCCCACCATCAATGGTGTCAGTGGAGTATAATAAGCCTCATTGATGGTGTCGGTGGATTATAATAAAGCCCATCATTGGTGTCAGTGGAGTATAATAAGCCCCATCGATGGTGTTAGTGGAGTATAATAAGCCCCACCATCAATGGTGTCAGTGTAGTATAATACGCCCCATCAATGGTGTCAGTGGAGTATAATAAGCCCCATCGATGGTGTCAGTGGAATATAATAAGCCCCATCGATGGTATCAGTGGAGTATAATAAGCCCCATCGATGGTGTCAGTGGAGTAAAATAAGCCCCATCGATGGTGTCAGTGGAGTATAATAAGCCCCATCGATGGTGTCAGTGGAGTATAATAAGCCCCATCGATGGTGTCAGTGGAGTATAATAAGCCCCACCATCAATGGTGTTAGTGTAGTATAATAAGCCCCGTCAATGGTGTCAGTGGAGTATAATAAGCCCCATCGATGGTGTCAGTGGAATATAATAAGCCCCATCGATGGTATAAGTGGAGTATAATAAGCCCCATCGATGGTGTCAGTGGAGTATAATAAGCCCCATCGATGGTGTCAGTGGAATATAATAAGCCCCATCGATGGTGTCGGTGGAGTATAATAAGCCCCATTGTTGGTGTCGGTGGAATATAATAAGCCCAATCGATGGTGTCGGTGGAGTATAATAAGCCCCATTGTTGGTGTCGGTGGAATATAATAAGCCCCATCGATGGTGTCGGTGGAGTATAATAAGCCCCATTGTTGGTGTCGGTGGAATATAATAAGCCCCATCGATGGTGTCAGTGGAATAAAATAAGTCTGTAAACCCGAAAAGGAAAATACTGCGCTATCCCTATAGTTAAATTAACATACAAATATGTAAAAAAATATGAAAACCAGAATGAACCTAAGAACTCAAAAGACAGCTGCAACCTCTAATGTGAGACAACCCACACCTAAATAACTATGCAAATGATAGGCTGCGCTTCCAAGAATTAGACGTGGTCATAATTGATAAACCAACTGGGTGACATTCAGCATAAACCAAATATAATATTAAAAAAAATCAATATCAGCAAAGTGGAGATCACACTGATAAAAATGGTGATGATACAAGAGTTCAGCAATCGAATGCAATTATAGTGGCTTTTCGGGATAGATTTGAGCAGATAGGAATCCCTTTATTCCCATTGGGAGTTGCCACCACGACCCTTGGCTCAAATCTATCCCGAAAAGCCAGTTCACTAGAATGAGGCGCAACTGCACCAACATCGGAGACTATAGGATACAGGCAGACATCATATCCAAAAGATTGGAAGAAAAAGGTTACAACAAAGAACTCTTAATTAAAACTAAACAACAGGTGGAATCCATAGATAGAGTTTCTTTATTAAATGACGCCCCCAGAAGCAACTCGGGGGGACCATCATTACCGTTTATCACGAGCTTTTCCACACAACATTATCAGATCACAAGGATCTTGCGTAAACACTGGCACCTCCTAGAGAATGATAGGGTTATTAAAACGATTTTACCTGATAAACCACAAATAGTATTTAGGGGGGTCCCCTCACTACGGGACAAAATTGCCCCTAATGTAGTGGACCCGCCCACTAAAAAGATTTATTTTTTCCAGAATTTATCTGGCTACCATCAATGTCGAAGGTGCCAGATATGCTCTCTGAATAGATGTAAACAGAGGAAAACTGAGTCTTTTACATCCTTCAGTACATCTAGGGTCCATAAAATTGAACCTTTTGTTACGTGTAGTACTAAAGGGGTGGTATATTTATTGCAATGCCCCTGCGGGCTGCAATATATAGGTCGAACTAAACGCCCCATGCAGGTCCGGTTGGGAGAACATATTACAAACATCAAGAATGGATACCAATACCATTCGGTATCAAAACATTATGCGTTACACCATAACAGGAATCCTGCTAACACCTTATTTTTGAGGATAGATAGGTATAGTGCCCACTGGAGGGGTGGATCCTTGGTCAGGGAATTGTCCAGATTGGAAATGACCTGGATCCATCGTGTCCGGTGTTATACCCCCCATGGTTTAAATATTGATACCGATGTGAACGCTTTCATTGACAATGGTTAGACAGTTTACTCTATGGCCTTTACCTGAGATCATGGTGTCCGAAGGTGTTTGGACAATGTAAGGGTGATATTTCCCCCTCCCCATATTTTCATCCCTGGAGGGTCATCAAACTTCAATCTTTTTTAAGATTTTCAAGTTTTTTTAGTTTGGGGTCTTTTTGTGGTGCATAGGTAATTAACACACTGATCAGATAGTCTCAAATATCCCCAAGGGTGTATCTGTCCATTAGTAAATAAGATGCATGGACTGTATTCCATTAATAATTTTTTGGACCTTCCTAGTAATTTATTAATATATGCTTTGGTCAACATGAGTTAATTCTCTGTGTGTCATTTATAACTGAAGGAGTGAAGCTGTTTTTTATTCCCCCTTTTTTTAAGGGTACTCCTTTTTTGTGTAAATCATTTTTTTACCATACTTCATTATCCATAGGTGGAACAGACAGCCATACATTGTCCAATACTCGCAGGGATGATGTGACTCCTATGTGTGCATTACCCTACACCTTAAACTAATGGATTACTCGATGTGAATATTTTCACAGGGATGGTGTGAACCTTATGTTGACATTATCCTACACTGGAAACTATTAGGTTACTGGATGGGAAGATTTTGTTTCTTATTTGTCAAACCACCAGTTCTCCATGTTTACAGGATGGAATATTGGCTTACTAGGCTGATATTTTTCTTTTGTCCCACAAGTAATTACATTTTAACTAGCAACACATGGGTCCCGATTGCCCCTATTAGAAATGGCGGCGGTGGCCTCGGACGCCCTGATCTCAGAAGGGGGCGTTCCCTTGTCTGTGTCTGTTTCCTTTATAGGTGGTGTGTCAGCACGCCGCCCGTACCCCAGGAAGACGACAGCTTTGTCGAAACGGCGTAGGGAGGAGCGGCGTGCTGACGTCACCACCATACCTCGCTGAACCCGGAAGGAACGGGCAGCAGCTGAAGCCGGCCGGCACAATTTTAAGCGATCTTTTACTGCATACACTGTAAGTGTTATTCTTTTACATCATTAAAGAGTTTTTTACTGTATTACGCTATGGAGCATTTTCTTTTCTCACATATTTGTGGATGGGGAGCGGATACATCTACATTAGGTTGATCCCCTGGATTGGTGGCCTGTGACATATACCGCAACAGAGACCCAGTGGCTGGGGGACACAGCCACTTGTGCGTAAGATCTCTGTGACAGGAGATCTTTGGATCTGGTAAGGGGCCCATTTACTTGAGGTGGAGGATCTCCCAGCATCATCACGCTCCTTAGGGAGACAGTCTCCTTTTTTTTTGCATGCTTTTATCACTGGAAGAACGGGTGCTTTTCTTCTTCTCTCTATTAAATTTTTGCATCTTCAAGGATTTCATTTTTCTATTATATGGACTCACTATAATTGCATTCGATTGCTGAACTCTTGTATCATCACCATTTTTATCAGTGTGATCTCCACTTTGCTGATATTGATTTTTTTTAATATTATATTTGGTTTATGCTGAATGTCACCCAGTTGGTTTATCAATTGTGACCACGTCTAATTCTTGGAAGCGCAGCCTATCATTTGCATAATAAAATAAGTCCCATTGTGAGTGTCAGTGGGATAAAATAAGTCACAATTGTTGGTGTCTAACCCCAGCCAACATTGCTCAATGGCGGGGGTACTTACCGCACCTAAAAAACGCAAAAGGAATTGGGATTTTCAATAGGCGCCTCCAGGAAACATGAACACGTGACTCGTCATACATACACAGCTTTATTACAAACATTAAACATTACTACTGTAATACAATCAAACCATACACAAAGTCTACTATATCCTAATGCAAACATCGATCTGTCTACGCGTTTCATGGACATTCCTCTTCTTAGAAAGAGAGAAAAAATACATTGGAACCAATACTGTGTATGTATAAGCCGTCTGCCTTCCCAGACTTTGGGGAAGGATCCGGGATATAGGAAAGGAACAGGACACCCACCACCCTTATAAAGAGGAAACAATGGGGGGCATCCCCTAGAGACACATTGGGGAACAGTCCCTGACAACCATAGCACAGGTTCCTGTAGATCTGTCCACCTGCTTGCCCATCCATGGCTTATACTAGTCACACTGGCACCTTGTCTGGCTGACTTCAATAAGAAATTATCTGGTGGTACTTACCTGATCATACATGTTCCCTGTCAGAAAAGAGATCACTGCTCCTTACAGTCTGATATGATTGCAGTTCCTGGTGATGGAACCCATAAAGTGTCATCACCTTGCTGCCCACTCTGCACAGAGTCCTGGAACCTGCGGGATGAGGACATGATAGGACAGCAGCCCAAATCCCAGGACTGTCCTGCAGCATCCGGGACACTTGACAACAATGACATATCCACCCTATGAGGCCCCATTCAGACCTAAGAGCGTTCTTCATAGCACACGGAAACGCCTCTCACGCATAGGGCAGCCCGTTCACTCAGCATCCTAAATGAAGCTTCTGCTCCTTTTTCAGACAACAAGCTTTGTGCAATTTTCATCCGCGTGTTTTGATGTGTAAATCTGTCTCATGACAATCTGACAACCACAGCAGATTCGAACCACCCATTTGGGGTGCCATTAAAGAGTAAGGGCCACTGTACATGCTGAAAATTTTTATAAAGTTTATACCTGTTACAAAAAAAAAAGAATAATGGCACCCAAATGCGAGTTGCGCGTCTGCAGTGATTTCGAATCGCCTTATTTGAATGGGACAGAGATATTCCTCGGGACTGCAGTTCCCCTGATCTCCACAAGGTGACAATCTAATCTATACCAGCACAGGAAGTCTCTATGGAAGACAGGAAGTGATGTCAGGAAAAGACAGGAAGTGATGTAAGGATATAAAACAGGAAGTTCTGGATGAGAGGTGAATCGGGAGGAAGTGGAAGGAGACATTGCTGGAACTGGCAGGACAGACGGTAATAAGATCTTATGTTCTATTTATTATTATTTATTACAGGTACTGATATAATGCCGATAATCTACACAGCACTTCACATACATATTATACTCTTTATTAGGTCCCCCTTGCCAGTAGTGGGTTGGACCCCCTTTATTACCATTATTAAGTAAGGGGGGATATGATTTCCATGTATAAATACATAAGGGGGGGGATATGATCTCCATGTATAAATACATAAGGGGGGATATGATCTCCATGTATAAATACATAAGGGGGGATATGATCTCCATGTATAAATACATAAGGGGGGGATATGATCTCCATGTATAAATACATGAGGGGGGATATGATCTCCATGTATAAATATATAAGGGGTATGTATATAATGAACTTTGTGTTGAGTTATTCTCTTTACGGTCATCACAGAGGACAAGGGGACGCTCTTTACATCTGGAGGAAAAGAGATTTCATCTCCAAATACGGAAAGGTTTCTTCACAGTAAGAGCTGTGAAAATGAGGAATAGACTCCCTCCAGAGGTGGATCTGGCCAGCTCAGTAGATTTCTATAAGAAAGGTCTGGATACTTTCCTAAATGTACAGAATATAACTGGGTGACATTTATAGGTAAAGTTGATCCAGGAAAAACCCGATTGCCTCTCGGGGGATCAGGAAGGAATTTTTTTTTCCCCTGGCTGGAGCAAATTGGTTGGTGCTTTGCTGGGGTTCTGCCTTCCTCTGGATCCACTGTGGGTATAGAATCGTGTGTGTGTGTGTATATGTATATATATATGTATATATATATATATATATATATATATATATATATATATATATATATATATATATATAATTTTTTTTTCCCCTTTTATTGGTTGAACTAGTTGGACTTGTGTCTTTTTTCAGCCAGACTAAGGTCTATTTTATACTTGCTTCAAAACATGGATTTGGAAACACTTTTTTTTATAATCTCTCTGTATGCCAGCCAAAGCTCCTGTCCCTAAATAAAATGATTACCTTACAGTGCTGTTTACACTTTGCATTTGCTTTGCTTAATTTAAAAAATGATATCCCACATTGCTTTAGTGGTGCTTCAAAGCCTCTATAGAGGTCTATGACAGCTCGCTGGAAGCACCTAAAGCTTTTGAGAGGCTATAATTCAGCTTTAGCTTCTCTTTGTTTTGGAGACATAGCAGGTATGAGATATCCACACACACAGGGCATTTGCAAAGCTTCATTAAAGCACCACTGAAGCAATGCAGAAGCATCAAAAACACATCAAAGAAGCACGTTGAAGTGGTAGGGGCTTGAATGTGTGTTGAAGTCGAAGCAAGTGAAAACGAGCCCTAACTAGGTAACCACCGGCACCCCAAAAGTATAAGAGCACATAGTCAGTAGGATCCTGAGATCAGGTCAGTACTTCCGATGTCCTAGGGCAGCTACATACCTTCCAGCTTCCACCAGGCACTCTTTACTGAGTTCCCCCCTCCCCCATCTGCTATAGCTGGGACCTCAATGAACATCAGCAGACTCCAGCAGGGCCGTCTCAAAGGGGCAGCAGCCCCTGAGGCTGGGAACTTCTCCAGCAGGACAAAGACTGGGCTGCTCCAGGCTATTTATGTTCTCCCCAGCCACCTACTGGGCGCACCTCCCCAGGGATTGGCTGCAGCACCATAAATATTCAAGCTGCCCATTCGACTCCCCCAGTCCTCTATGGTCTGGAAGGCTCCAGAATACAAGAGGAAGAAATCAAACCTATAAAAACCTAGAACAGCCCCCCCCCCCAAAAAAAAACAATAGCTGCTCCAAGGAATACAGAGGAGCCTAAAACGAAACCGATCATCCTATACTAGGAAGGAGCTACATCAGGCCAGGCCATCGATTAATACTCTTTCAGGTTTCTCCAGCTGTAACGCCTGATCCAGGGTTTATATTTTGTATTTATGTAACTTCTTTCTCATGACATTTTCTACACTTGGTTGGACTTCAATGAAATATTATGGAACTAAAAAAATTACCGAGTGCACAAAACCACTTCACCCCCCTCTGCCCTCCCCCCAATCTCCCCAATACTTCCAAACATATTCCAGCGATAGCCCTCAGGGGTGGTTGGGTCCAGCATTAGGACAGCACATAGAAGAGGTCCACATTGAGAGATGAGGAGGAGTGAAGATCAGACTTTCTCAACACAGAGGAACACTTGTAATAACTTTCCGGTCTCAGGGAACCCTTTGCTAACAATGACTATATCTACATCTCATGATACATTAGTGTGATGGTCAGTGGGAAGAAGTACCCTCTTACAGAGGGCTAAAAAGATGAATGGTGTCGGTGGGAACTTATCTGAGAGTCAGAAGCTGCTCATTGCTCAAGGAACCCCTAGAAACCTTTGGAGGAGCCCTAGAGTTCCATGGAACACTGGTTGGGAAGCCCTGGTGTAGAGTCTGACCATCACTAGGACAGGATGTGGTCACCTGGATTAGACATTTGGGGACACAAAGGCAAATGTTTTCCTGCACTAAAATTACAGACTTGAAGCCGAGATACACCTACCTGGAAATGTTTATAAATGAGTGGCCCTGAGAATGGGGGGGGGAGGGTCAGGGGGGTGGTGCATGGAGCGGGGTGTGTAATGCCATGCCAAATGGTAGGCGTGGCCAAAATTATGATTTATGAGTGACCGGGGCTTAGGGGGGTATGGTTAAATAGAACCCAAGCCTATTCTGCTGTAGGTCAGCGATCCATAATACACAGAGTGCAGGGGTCAGGAGTATACAACGCCATAATAGTGTTCTCTATACAGCAACCTCTAAAGAAGAATATAAATCCTTCCCTCCTGCGCTGAGTGCCGCCTACACACTACAACACAGTAATGGAGGCCGGAGCTGGACAGAAGAAGATCAGATTGTTGTTTAGGTGAAACCATAAGAAAGAACAATAAACACCCCAATAACATGGAGAGGGTACAGATGTGAGAACAGAGTCCCCTATTACCCCCATACATCCCCATCCTAATATTGTACAACCAATACCGTCCAGATAATTCTACACTATCTGTCTACAGAGGAATCCGCATAGATCAAGTGACCCCACCAATGAGGATGGAGGAGGACCCGAGTCACATGACTGAGAGGATACTAAACCTCACCCTGGAGATCATCTACCTGCTGACCGGAGAGGTGAGAAGGATTCTGGGAGGTCACATGACATCACTCTTATCTCTATTAATAAAACACAGACCTGACCGGAGAGGTGAGGAGGATTCTGGGAGGTCACATGATATCACTCCTATCTCTATTAATAAAACACAGACCTGACCGGAGAGGTGAGGAGGATTCTGGGAGGTCACATGACATCACTCTTATCTCTATTAATAAAACACAGACCTGACCGGAGAGGTGAGGAGGATTCTGGGAGGTCACATGACATCACTCTTATCTCTATTAATAAAACACAGACCTGACCGGAGAGGTGAGGAGGATTCTGGGAGGTCACATGACATCACTCTTATCTCTATTAATAATACACAGACCTGACCGGAGAGGTGAGGAGGATTCTGGGAGGTCACATGACATCACTCTTATCTCTATTAATAAAACACAGACCTGACCGGAGAGGTGAGGGGGATTCTGGGAGGTCACATGACATCACTCTTATCTCTATTAATAAAACACAGACCTGACCGGAGAGGTGAGGAGGATTCTGGGAGGTCACATGACATCACTCTTATCTCTATTAATAAAACAGACCTGACCGGAGAGGTGAGGAGGATTCTGGGAGGTCACATGACATCACTCTTATCTCTATTAATAATACACAGACCTGACCGGAGAGGTGAGGAGGATTCTGGGAATGTGACATATTACTATTTTTCCTGAATACAGAGGTTTCCTCTTGTGAAGTCTGGAGATCATATGACCATCACAGTGCCTCCACCTCACTCCAAGACACCTGAGATGAACATCAACAAGAAGATTCTAGAAGTCACCATGAAGATGATGGAGTTGCTGACAGGAGAGGTGAGGAGGATTCTGGGAATTCTGGGACATTATCCAGTAACAGACAAGGGATGTGTCTGGATGGTGACTGTATCATTGTGTGTGTCAGGTTCCTATAAGGTGTCAGGATGTCAGTGTCTATTTCTCCATGGAGGAGTGGGAGTATTTAGAAGGACACAAGGATCTCTACAAGGACGTCATGATGGACAATCAGCCGCCCCTCACATCACCGGGTAAGAAGAGACTTTATTGTAAAGGAGAGAGCAGTACGGAGGGTCCACCTAGATCCCCCATCATCTGATAAACACATAGAAACAATGTATTCAGTCAGTGTGTGTGTTTCCTACAGATGGATCCAGTAATGGGA
The DNA here is from genome assembly GCF_042186555.1 of Aquarana catesbeiana. NCBI lineage: Eukaryota > Metazoa > Chordata > Amphibia > Anura > Ranidae > Aquarana > Aquarana catesbeiana. The sequence continues at coordinate 805,389,908 of NC_133325.1, forward strand.
ACCCACCAGAGAGATGTCCCCGTCCTCTGTATTCCCGGGATTCCACACAGGAAGGTCACACCATCCCTCACCACTACAAGGTTGGTGTAACAGAGTATCTAGAACATGGTCTTGTGGAGATTATTTTAGAATTTTTTATGTGGGTTTATTTTACAGATGATATTTTCTTTCATCCTCTTGGTTTAGGGTGAAGATCTGATAGATATAAAAGTTGAGGGTAAATCAGAAGAAGAAGAGAGGTATGTAAGGGATGATCAGCAGTCTATGGAGGAGGATGGAATAATGGGGACATTTATAGAGGAGGACACTCCTACAGAGATCAGCACAGGTGGGTCATTAACACCAAATACATTCCTTCACCCATACTAGGTTGTACATTAAATACTCCTGACCCATTAACTGGTAGGAGATCAGAGGACCCATTTACTAGTTACCTTGAGGGGGGAATTGTAAGATCCTCAGAGACAAAGCTGCCTGATGTAGGTGGAGTTCTGGTTTAGGGGAACCAATCTGCTCATGTCTAGTAATAATCTTTTTACTTCTATTTTAGTAGATGGGCGGGAGATGAGGAAAACCTCAGAGGATTGTCTCACTTTGTCTCCAGACTGTAAAGTAGAAGATGAGGACATCACACAGTATAGTCCAGGAGAAAACCCGACTACCTCAAATGTCCATCCAGCACCACACAGTGTAGATGGACCATCGTATTCCTCTTATCCTGAGGAACCTCAGACTGTGCGGGACGTTTCCGGACCATCGTATTCCTCTAATCCTGAGGAACCTGAGACTGTGAGGGACGGTGCCGTCCTTCCAACTGCTAAGAGGTTTTCCTGTATCGAGTGTGGGAGGCGTTTCCTATTTAAATCCGGCCTTAAAGTACATAAAAGATCTCACACAGGTGAGAAGCCATATTCCTGTTCTGAGTGCGGGAAATGTTTTTCACAAAATTCTGATCTTTACAGACATCAGAGATTCCACACGGGGGAGAAGCCGTATTCCTGTCCCGAGTGCGGGCATGTTTTACACAGAAGTCCAATCTTTACAGACATAGACAGAGATTGCACACGGGGGAGAAGCCACTTTCCCGTCCTGAGTGAGGGAATCGTTCCTCTTTTACAGTCCTGTCTTCCTGTACATCAGGGATCCCATTCAACCCTCAAGGTGTATCAGATCCTTGAGTGTGCGAAATGTCTTCTATATGAATGTTTCTGGACATCACATCTCTCGTGTGGGGAAGAAGCACACCGTGATATACACCTCAGATGTATAAATTGGGTCAGTGGCTACTATGTTGGGGTACTAAATCCCTAAATAGTTTAAAATCAAAATGCCAAAACATGTGGGGTACCAAGGTTTGCCATCACTGGACTAGGATATCAATCAGCTGGGAGAAGGCCCTGCTGTACATTATTTCCTTTGTGGTTTTTACCACTTCCTCAGGAGGGTAGAGGCTTCACAGAACATTTTAGATGCGAAAGTGTGAAGAACCATGAATAAGACCGAGACAGAAAATGCCATAACATCCACACCTTTAATGTAATGGTAAAAAATGGTACAGGACAATAAACGTAGTCAAAACATAAGCCAGGGATTGGAAGCCAAAGCGGGTAATCTGACAGGCCAGTAATTAGGAAACCAGAGATCAGCGTAGTCGGAGGCAGAAGAACAGGATCAGGAGCCAGAAAGGACGTCAGCCGGGCAAAGTCTATCACAGGAACACAGCAGAGAATCTCCAGATATGTTGACCAGGCGAAGGCAGGAAACGAATGAACAAGGCAGTTTGAATAGCCAGAAGAGGCTGGCTGTAGGCTGGAGTGATGAGCAGATAATGGAAAAAAGGGTATAAGTACCACAGCGCTGACAGCCTGAATAAATACAATAAAGTGCAACTGTAGTGCATACAAAATTAAGTGCAAAATTAATCCCAAAAAATATATATATATCAATCCTGTAGCCAGTGAAAGCTTAAAAAAATGTGCAAATATGTATGAACTTCTAGTGGGAAGGTTCCTTCCACAGGTGCTGCTGTGCTAGAAATAGTGCAAATCAATATTAATATTAAGTTTATCTGTTTGCCCTCCACCTTGGAACTCTGTAAAGATTGATTTTATGATTGTAACTTTGTAAAGATTGATTTTAATGAATTAAACAAGGCGTACTTTACTCCATGTTTGTGCCTGAACTCCCCCCCCTGGGAAGGATCGCAGTTGGCAACACCTTTGAGAACTAAAAAATATATACATTATAACAATATAAAACTCAAAATTAAAATGAAGTGAAAACAGTGAGAAGTAACCTGCTAACTCTTGCCTCTGTTGCTCCAGACAGTCCCTTGCGGTATTTCCATGCTTTGTATTATGACCTGATGTTTGATACGCCATGCACTATTCTCTATATCCTCCACACTTCTACTCTGGGGTGACTTGTGAAGCTTTGAGGAACAGCTCAGGGTTTTTTCTCTCTATTATGAGTTTTCTTTTCCTAGATTGTTTTTTTTTTTTTTAACTGTATCCACTTCAGCCCCGGAAGAATTTACCCCCTTCCTGACCAGAGCACTTTTTGCAATTCGGCACTGCATCGCTTTAACTGACAATTGCGCGGTCGTGCGACGTGGCTCTCAAACAAAATTGACGTCCTTTTTTTCCCACAAATAGAGCTTTCTTTTGGTGGTATTTGATCACCTCTGCGATTTTTATTTTTTGCGCTATAAACAAAATAAGAGCGACAATTTTGAAAAAAACGCATTATTTTTTACTTTTTGCTATAATAAATATCCCCCAAAAATATATAAAAAAACATTTTTTTTCCTCAGTTTAGGCCGATACGTATTCTTCTACATATTTTTGGGGAAAAAAAATCGCAATAAGCGTTTATTAATTGGTTTGCGGAAAAGTTATAGCGTTTACAAAATAGGGGATAGTTTTATGGCATTTTTATTAATAATTTTTTTTTACTAGTTTTGGCGGCGATCAGCGATTTTTTTTTTTGTGACTGCGACATTATGGCGGACACATCGGACATTTTTTACACATTTTTGGGACCATTGTCATTTATACAGCAATCAGTGCTATAAAAATGCATTGACTCCTGTATAAATGACACTGGCAGTGAAGGGGTTAACCACTAGGGGGCGGGGAGGGGTTAAATCAGTACTAGGGAGTGTTTTCTAACTGTAGGGGGGAGGGGCTGTATGTGTCAGTACACTGATCTCTGCTCCGATGACAGGGAGCAGAGACTGAGTGACACTGTCACTAGGCAGAACGGGGAGATGCTGTTTACATCAGCATCTCCCCGTTCCTGCTCTCCGTGAGACGATCGCGGGTATCACCGCAGCGATCCAGTCCGCGGGACCCGCGACCCGATTAACGGAGCTCCCGGGCGGCGCGCACGCAATGACACGGCGGGAAATTCAAATGGACGTACCTGTACGCCCATTTGCCCAGCCGTGCCATTCTGCCGACGTACATCGGCGTGCGCCAGTCGGGTAGCGGGTATTATTGTATTATTTTTTATTGTATAAAACTCAATAAATATATCTTTAAAAAAAAACCAAGAAGTGGGATGGCTCATGTGCGTTCTTGTTGTATAGAGATCCCGGGGTGAGCATGGAAGCACAAATCTAAAAAAAGAGAAGACCTTACAATCAGACCAATCAGACCAATCAGCTGTATGAAGTTAAAAAAAAAAAAGAATGATATAACTAATAGAATGGTAAAATGAGTCGAGGTGGCACTTATGTTTCATTCTAGAGCATTCATCCCCAAACAACCTCAGAACAGTACAATAGTGACACAAATCTGATAAAACAGATGAGGAGACCTTTAGCTACTTCTCGCCCGGCCTATAGCAGTATGACAGCCGGGTGGTCGTTCCTTCATCCTGACAAGACATCATATGATGTCTTTCAGGATAACAAGCTGAAGCCCGCCCGTGGGGGCACGCAGAGCGACGATCAGTTGTGCGGTGTGTCAGTCTGACACACCGCAACTCCAATCTAGGTAATGAGTCTCTGACAGAGGCGCTTTACCACGTGATCAGATGTGTCCAATCACAGCTGATCACAGTGTAAACAGGAAAAGCCGTGTATTGGCTTTTCCTCTATCGCGTATGACAAACCCGACTAGAGGAGAGACGATCGACTGCTCTCCTGACAGGGGGGTCTACTCTGATTATCAGCACAGCCCTCCCCGAGGATGCCCACCCAGGGCCACCAGGGATGCCGCCCATGACCATCAGGGATGCCACTCAGTGCCCATGAACTATGCCAATCAATGCCCATAAATTACACCAATCAGTGCCCATCTGTAATGCCTGCCAGTGCGTCCTTATCAGTGTCACCTATCAATGCCACCCATAAGTACCCATCAGTGTCACCTATCAATGCCCATCAGTGCTGCATATCAGTGCCACCTATCAGTGCTGCATATTACTGGCCATCATCAGTGCCCGTCAGTGGAGCCTTATCAGTGAAAGAGAAAACTTGCTTATTTTCAAAATTTTATAACCAAAACAAAATTTTCAGTCTTTTTATTATTTGTTTAGCAAAAAATAAAAACCGCAGAGATGATTAAATACCACTAAAAGAAAGCTCTATTTGTGGGAACAAAACGATGAACATTTTGTTTGGGTACAGTGTTGTATGACCGCACAATTGTCATTTAAAAAGCAACAGCGCTGAAAGCTGAAAATTGGCCTGGGCAGGAAGGGGGGAAAGTGCCCGGTATTGAAGTGGTTAAGGATATGTAGAGGCAGATTTAGCAGCTTGGTCTACTGCCAAGGTCAAAGAGCCCTCAAAAAGAGACAACCGTACATAAAAGAAAACAAAGGAGGCAAGAAAGTATAAACTGAGTTACCCGGCCCCTGAAATCCCAAAAGTCAATTAGCGATACATTCTTGTGATGAATAATCACAAATCCACTAGCTGAGACTCCGAGCGTCATCTAATGTCAAGAAAGATGGACTTGCCAGGTCGTTCCGGATTTGGTGATTAGCCCTCCAAACAACAATGGATGTGGAAATAACAATGGAAAACTCCAAAGGTTTTCAAAAAATACTAAGGAAGAAGCAAATATGGAAACGTTTTTCAGTACACAATCAATATATAATATGCAACCATACAGAACTAAAAGGCAATGCTAGAAGTCTACCTAACGTAACAGAAGAACTTTAATGTAAAAAAAAAGCATATAAATAAAAAAAAATGGCCTTTATAAAAAATGCAATAAGGAAGTTTAAGAGAGCAATCAGGGCAGCTAAAATGGACCACCAGAGGCACAAAGTGGAGGAGAGTAAAAAAAAAATCCCCTAAAAAGAAAGCAAGGCCAGACCATATTGGCCCCATAAGAGATGATCAGGGAAGTTGGTTAGAAAAGACAAGGAGAAGGTAACTGTACTAAATGCATTCTTCTCAGTTCTTACACAGGAAAAGAGGGGGGGGTATAGTTATCAAGAATTTATTGCCAGTAACTCGTCACAGAATATACCCTTGTGGCTTACAGAAGACAGTGTTCAAAAAAGTATTGAAAAAACAATAACAATGTTTATGAATAAACATAAATAAATCTCCAGGACCAGATGACTTACACCCGAGAGTCCTCAAAGAACGTAGCCAGGTCATAGCCAGACTGTTATTCCTAATCTTTTTGGACAGTTTGGGGACTGGAATGGTACAAGCTGATTGGCAAAAAGCCAACGTGGTACCAATATTTGAAACATGGTCAAGATATTTACCTGGAAACTACAGAACAGTCTAACATCGATAGTATATAAACTATTGGAGGGGGTGGCAAGAGACTATATCCGAGAGTTTGCTAATGAAAACAGTATCATTAGTAGTATTTAGTATGGATTTATGATCGATTGTTCTTGTTAAACCAATCTGTTAACATTCTATGAGGTGAGCTGCCACCTAGATAAAGGAAGGCCCGTGGATGTGGTGTATCTGGATTTTGACAAAGTAATCAATACAGTCCCCCAGAAATGGCTAATTTACAAATTAAGGTCTGTAGGCCCGAACCATAGGGTGATTACCTATATAGAAAACTGGTTACAGGGGTGTGTGCAAAGGGTGATGACAAATAGCGAGTGCTCAGAACGGTCTGGAGTAGTAAGCGAAGTCCCCCAAGGCTCTGTCCTGGGACCAATTCTCTTTCATTTATTCATAAATGATTTAGAGGTCAGTATAAATAGTTTAATCTCAGTGTGTCACGGTCAGGGGTCAGGCTTGAAGACCAGTTGCTATAGCAGTAACGGGACTTCCACCGACCAGCAGCATAGTTATACAAGCAGGTCACGTTGGTGGATGACACGGGCTTACCTGAGGTGCGGGGTCTAAATACTAATTGGTATTCATTAGAGCTCCCGAAGATCGTTTTTCCTGCATGTTATTACCAGGTTATTACCAGGTTGTGGTCTTCAGGATCGGCTCCCCACCAGGAGGTGAGCAAGCCAGGGTCCAGAAGCAGATATAGCAGGTAAGGATCAAACAGAAGCGTAGTCAGTAAACAAGCCAAGGGTCAGGTGGTTGCAGGTTGGGATCAGGCAGAAGCGTAGTTGAGGAACAAGCCAAGGGTCAGCAACGAGTGGTAGCAAAGATAGGGACAGCAGCAGGGAAAACAGAAAGATACCTTTTGTATTGAACTGTACTGTAATTGTGTTGTCCCCACTATACATTGTAAAGCGCTACGTAAACTGTTGGCGCTCTATAAATCATGGATAATAATAATAATAATATTGGCTTGGGAGAGCCCAATAATCTAGCAAACAGAATGTGCAACTACATGGAAACTACATAAAAAAATAGGTTCAATGTTGAAAAATGTAAACTAAGGCATTTAGGGGCCAAAAAAAATCAATGCAAGTTACTCGCTAGTAGGAGCTTCCTCCTGACTCACCCAGAACTTCTTCCCGACTCACCCAGAACTTCCTCCCGACTCACCCAGAACTTCCTCCTGACTCACCCAGAACTTCTTCCCGACTCACCCAGAACTTCCTCCCGACTCACACAGAACTTCTTCCCGACTCACCCAGAACTTCTTCCCGACTCACCCAGAACTTCCTCCCGACTCACCCAGAACTTCCTCCCGACTCACCCAGAACTTCTTCCCGACTCACCCAGAACTTCCAACTCACCCAGAACTTCCTCCCGACTCACCCAGAACTTCTTCCCGACTCACCCAGAACTTCCAACTCACCTAGAACTTCCTCCCGACTCACCCAGAACTTCTTCCCGACTCACCCAGAACTTCCAACTCACCTAGAACTTCCTCCCGACTCACCCAGAACTTCTTCCCGACTCACCCAGAAATTCCTCCCGACTCACCCAGAACTTCTTCCCGACTCACCCAGAACTTCCTCCCGACTCACCCAGAACTTCCTCCCGACTCACTCAGAACTTCTTCCCGACTCACCCAGAACTTCTTCCCGACTCACCCAGAACTTCCTCCCGACTCACCCAGAACTTCTTCCCAACTCACCCAGAACTTCTTCCCGACTCACCCAGAACTTCCTCCCGACTCACCCAGAACTTCTTCCCGACTCACCCAGAACTTCTTCCCGACTCTCCCAGAACTTCTTCCCGACTCACCCAGAACTTCTTCCCGACTCACCCAGAACTTCCTCCCGACTCACCCAGAACTTCTTCCCGACTCACCCAGAACTTCCAACTCACCCAGAACTTCCTCCCGACTCACCCAGAACTTCTTCCCGACTCACCCAAAACTTCCAACTCACCTAGAACTTCCTCCCGACTCACCCAGAACTTCCTCCCGACTCACCCAGAACTTCTTCCTGACTCACCCAGAACTTCCTTCCGACTCACCCAGAACTTCCTCCCGACTCACCCAGAACTTCCTCCTGACTCACCCAGAACTTCTTCCCGACTCACCCAGAACTTCCTCCCGACTCACCCAGAACTTCCGACTCACCCAGAACTTCTTCCCGACTCACCCAGAACTTCCGACTCACCCAGAACTTCCTCCCGACTCACCCAGAACTTCTTCCCGACTCACCCAGAACTTCCGACTCACCCAGAACTTCCTCCCGACTCACCCAGAACTTCTTCCCGACTCACCCAGAACTTCCGACTCACCCAGAACTTCTTCCTGACTCACCCAGAACTTCCTCCTGACTCACCCAGAACTTCCTCCTGACTCACCCAGAACTTCTTCCCGACTTACCCAGAACTTCTTCCCGACTCACCCAGAACTTCCTTAAACACTTCAGCCCTGAAAGGATTTACCCCCCTTCCTGACCAGGCCATTTTTTACAATTCGGCACTGCATCGCTTTAACTGACAATTGCGCGGTCGTGCGACGCTGTACACAAACAAAATTGATGTCTTTTTTCCCCACAAATTGAGCTTTCTTTTGGTGGTATTTGATCACCTCTGCGGTTTTTATTTTTTACGCTATAAACAAAAAAAGTAACAATTTTGAAAAAAAAAACACAATATTTTATTTTTTACTTTCTGTTATAATACGTATCCAAAAAATATATAAAAAAATGTATTCATCAGTTTAGGCCGATGTGTATTATTCTACATATTTTTGGTAAAAAGAATTGCAATGAGCGTTTATTGATTGGTTTGCGCAAAAGTTATCACATCTATAAAATGGGAGATAGATTTATGGACTTTTTTTTTTACTGAGAATGGTGGCAATATGCGATTTTTAGCTGGACTGCGACATTACAAAGACAGATCCCCGTCCTGCCTCTGTGTACAACGATCGGGGGCGGCCGGCGGACCCAGGACTTCCTCCCGACTCACCCAGAACTTCTTCCCGACTCACCCAGAACTTCCTCCCGACTCACCCAGAACTTCTTCCCGAGTCACCCAGAACTTCCAACTCACCCAGAACTTCTTCCCGACTCACCCAGAACTTCCAACTCACCTAGAACTTCCTACCGACTCACCCAGAACTTCCTCCCGACTCACCCAGAACTTCCTCCCGACTCACCCAGAACTTCTTCCCGACTCACCCAGAACATCTTCCCGACTCACCCAGAACTTCCTTCCGACTCACCCAGAACTTCCTCCTGACTCACCCAGAACTTCCGACTCACCCAGAACTTCCTCCCTACTCACCCAGAACTTCCTCCCGACTCACCCAGAACTTCTTCCCGACTGACCCAGAACTTCCTACCGACTCACCCAGAACTTCCTCCCGACTCACCCAGAACTTCCTCCTGACTCACCCAGAACTTCTTCCCGACTCACCCAGAACTTCCAACTCACCCAGAACTTCCTCCCGACTCACCCAGAACTTCTTCCTGACTCACCCAGAACTTCCAACTCAGTTAGAACTTCCTCCCGACTCACCCAGAACTTCTTCCCGACTCACCCAGAACTTCCGACTCACCCAGAACTTCTTCCCGATTCACCCAGAACTTCCTCCCGACTCACCCAGAACTTCCTCCCGACTCACCCAGAACTTCCTCCCGACTCACCCAGAACTTCCTCCCGACTCACCCAGAACTTCTTCCCGACTTACCCAGAACTTCCTCCCGACTCACCCAGAACTTCCTTAAACACTTCAGCCCTGAAAGGATTTACCCCCCTTCCTGACCAGGCCATTTTTTACAATACGGCACTGCATCGCTTTAACTGACAATTGCGCGGTCGTGCGACGCTGTACACAAACAAAACTGATGTCTTTTTTTCCCACAAATAGAGCTTTCTTTTGGTGGTATTTGATCACCTCTGCGGTTTTTATTTTTTACGCTATAAACAAAAAAAGTGACAATTTTGAAAAAAAACACAATATTTTATTTTTTACTTTCTGTTATAATACATATCCAAAAAAATATATAAAAAAATGTATTCATCAGTTTAGGCCGATGTGTATTATTCTACATATTTTTGGTAAAAAGAATTGCAATGAGCGTTTATTGATTGGTTTGCGCAAAAGTTATCACATCTATAAAATGGGAGATAGATTTATGGACTTTTTTTTTTTTTTTACTGAGAATGGCGGCAATATGCGATTTTAAGCTGGACTGCGACATTACAAAGACCGATCCCCGTCTTGCCTCTGTGTACAACGATCGGGGGCGGCCGGCGGACATCGAGTCTGCTGGACCACCGGGCGCGCTCCCGCAGCACGCAGCCGGCACCCGCAATCTCACATGCAGGGATATATGGGTACGTCGGTTCACACAGGAGAGCCGACCTGCCACAGTAAATGTGCGGCGGCTGGTCGGCAAGCAGTTAAGTACCTATAATAAATATATAGAATGCTTCTCTTTCCTGGTTCTCCTCCTATCAATACTGCGCTATTTCAGGGTTACCAATAACGCTGTCTCCTCCTCTCCACTTTCTTTTTATGTAGGGGTCTCCCAAGGCTCCGGTCTCCCAAGGTTCCGTTCTCCCGACTCACCTCTCACTCGGAACTTCCAATTTATACCGAACACCATTTCCTGTCTGTACCTGACATCACTTCCTTTCTGTACCTGACATCACTTCCTGTCATCCATAGAGACTTCCTGTCTGGGTAGAAATGAGATCACCACCCAAGAAACGTCTGGTAGTGTGAACACGGCCTTGTACTGTATATCCTTATAGATGGGGTCATCTCCACTCCCACCAAGGGGGAGAGAAATATATTACTGCCTAGTCCAGACTTTCTCAGCCAGGGTTCCTCCAAAGGGTTCTAGGGGTTCCCTGATCAATGAACAACTTCTGTCTCTCAGTAACAACTGACATCAATGATCTGTAAGGGGCAGTTTTCCCACTAATAACAATATAAGGGATCCTTTTCTGACTGCTTACCAATGTAAGGGACCACTACACTGACCACTGATATAAGGGGTCCTTCTCCCATTGGTCATCAATGTAAGGGACCACTACACTGACCACTGATATAAGGGGGTCCTTCTCCCATTGGTCATCAATGTAAGGGACCACTACACTGACCACTGATATAAGAGGGTTCTTCTACTATTGGTCACCAATGTAAGGGACCACCACACTGACCACTGATATAAGGGGTCCTTCTCCCATTGGTCACCAATGTAAGGGACTACTACACTGACCACTGATATAAGAGGGTCCTTCTTCCATTGGTCAATGTAAAGGACCACTACACTGACCACTGATATAAGAGAGTTTTTCTACCATTGGTCACCAATGTAAGGGACCACTACACTGACCACTGATGTAAGGGGTTCTTCTCCCATTGGTCAATGTAAAGGGCCACTACACTGACCACTGATATAAGAGGGTCCTTCTCCCATTGGCCACCAATGTAAGGTACCACTACACTGACCACTGATATAAGGGGTCCTTCTCCCATTGGTCATCAATGTAAGGGACCACTACACTGACCACTGATATAAGGGGGTCCTTCTTTCATTGGTCATCAATGTAAGGGACCACTACACTGACCACTGATATAAGGGGTCCTTCTCCCATTGGTCACCAATGTAAGGGACTACTACACTGACCACTGCTATAAGGGGATCCTTCTTCCATTGGTCATCAATGTAAGGTACCACTACACTGACCACTGATATAAGGGGGTCCTTCTCCCATTGGTCACCAATGTAAGGTACCACTACACTGACCACTGATATAAGGGGTCCTTCTCCCATTGGTCATCAATGTAAGGTACCACTACACTGACCACTGCTATAAGGGGATCCTTCTCCCATTGGTCACCAATATAAGGTACCACTACACTGACCACTGATATAAGGGGTCCTTCTCCCATTGGTTACCAATGTAAGGTACCACTACACTGACCACTGATATAAGGGGATCCTTCTCCCATTGGTCATCAATGTAAGGTACCACTACACTGACCACTGATATAAGGGGTCCTTCTCCCATTGGTCACCAATGTAAGGTACCACTACACTGACCACTGATATAAGGGGTCCTTCTCCCATTGGTCATCAATGTAAGGTACCACTACACTGACCACTGCTATAAGGGGATCCTTCTCCCATCGGTCATCAATGTAAGGGACCACTACACTGACCACTGATATAAGGGGGTCCTTATTTCATTGGCCACCAATGTATCACTAAGTCTGTTATTTTTCAACTTCTTTTAAAAAAAAACAAGCTTTCCGGCAGAAGTGTCAGTTAGAGGGTTGAGGCAAACCCTTTACCACCGACAGGGGTGCTTACAATGATCAGCTTTTATCCATTTATGTAAAGCAGAACTAAACCCCCCTCCCCCAATACTTTACAGCCAAGGAAGCTGCCATTTTAGCCTCTCTTTGATCTGCTGTTGCCATGGTGCTGGAAAATTCAGTTGGGAACACAAGCAGCAGTGACAGTTATCCTTCCCAGCGTGCCTTGAGTGCCGCTCTTCTGAAGGACTGAGGGGTGGGGGGTAGTTTCACTTTACATAAATGAATTACAGGTGATTATTGGTGGTAAAGAAGAGGAGGGTTTAGTTCCACCATAAGAAGAATCTGTCCATCCAGAGCCAGGAAACTCCAAGGAATCGATATATATGATGTGTGAAGATTAGAAGAACCTTCTAGTTGTGTCCACCTCGGAACATTCCTTTCAGGAGGATTTGGCTTTCCATATGGGTTGGCCTCTAAGGCCGTGTCCTCTGATGCTTCTACTGTCAGGTCCTCCAAGAAACCTCCTGATGACCTCATTCCTGGAGCCTCTCAGCATGGGAAGTCATATCACCAGATTAATATCGGGACACCACCCAACGTATCGGGTTCTGCGGCTCCCATAACACTCTATGGCCGGAAATAAAAGACATGACAACAAATGACTTTGGGGAACGCGCTCGTCACCCTAATGACTTAACATAATAAGATTCATAAGAGCTTCTCCATTCATAGTAAGGATGTGACTGACCATGTCCGGCTCCCATAATATAGGAAACATTCGATCATTTGATTCCTTCGTGTGTCTCTTCACTGCATGTATACAAATATAAAGTATATCTTATCACTTATAGAGAAGACTCTGAGTTTTGTGAGTTCAGATTCTGCATTTTACTGATGTTCTGTGTCAGGGAGGTGAGTGGCTGATATCAGAAACATACGGGTTACATACACACGGGTTACATACACACGGGTTATATACACACGGGTTATATACACACGGGTTATATACACACGGGTTACATACACACGGGTTACATACACACGGGTTACATACACACGGGTTATATACACACGGGTTACATACACACAGGTTACATACACACGGGTTATATACACACGGGTTACATACACACGGGTTACATACACATGGGTTGTATACATACGGGTGACATACACACGGGTTATATACACACGGGTTATATACACACGGGTTACATACTCACGGGTTACATACACACGGGTTACATTCACACGGGTTAAATACACACGGGTTATATACACACGGGTTATATACACACGGTTTACATACACACGGGTTATATACACACGGGTTATATACACACGGGTTACATACACACGGGTTGTATACATACGGGGGACATACACACGGGTTACATACACACAAGTTATATACACACGTGTTACATACACACGGGTTACATACACACGGGTTACATACACACGAGTTATATACACATGTGTTACATACACACGGGTTATATACACATGAGTTATATACACACGTGTTACATACACACGGGTTACATACACACGGGTTACATACACACGAGTTATATACACATGTGTTACATACACACGGGTTATATACACATGAGTTATATACACACGTGTTACATACACACGGGTTATATACACACGGGTTACATACACACGGGTTGTATACATACGGGTGACATACACACGGGTTATATACACATGGGTTATATACACACGGTTATATACACACGGGTTACATACACACGGGTTACATACACACGGGTTACATACACACGGGTTAAATACACACGGGTTACATACACACGGGTTATATACACATGGGTTATATACACACGGTTATATACACACGGGTTACATACACACGGGTTACATACACACGGGTTACATACACACGTGTTACATACACACGGGTTAAATACACACGGGTTACATACACACGGGTTACATACACACGGGTTACATACACACGGGTTACATACATACGGGTTACATACACACAGGTTACATACATACGGGTTACATACGCCGCCATCATTAGAGCGATAATTCTATCACTAGATCTCCTCTGTAATTCTAAACATGTAAAAACAAATGAAAGCGTCACCTATGGAGATTTATAAGCACTGAAGTTCCACAAGTCGGCACAATATTAAAGTGTGACATGTTTGGTATCTATTGATTCGGCATTACATCATCTTTTACATCATACAAACAAATCGGACCAACTTTACTGGTTTATTTATTTTTTTATTCATGAAACTTTTTTTCCCAAAAAAACACATTTGAAAAATTGCTGCGCAAATACCGCGACAACCACCATTTTATTCCCCAGGGTGTCTGCTCTATATATATATATATATATAATGTTGGGGGGGTCATTTTCTAGCAATAAAAAGATGATTTTTACATGTAGGAGAGACGTGTCAGAACTGGCCTGAGTGGGGGAGGGGTTCATTACCATAAATAATATACAAATAATTATTCTTTATTGTTTTTAAGGTCATTTTCTATATTTCCTCAAACAGGAGATTCACCGGACAAACGACTGAAGATTTCCCAGTAAAGAGATCAATAAGAAATGATGAACTTCTAACATATAGAATAATAATATCCGATTTATCTTTTCTCATTCTCCCTCCTGTGTGAGGAAAACTCGGGATTGTGGGTAATTCTTCTACACATGTGTATTTCCTTATAGATAAGAGGGCGGGGCTGGAAGAGAGTGTCGTTTAGACACGCCCCCTTCTATACACCTCCCAACTGTCCCGGATTTGGAGCAATTCCCCTCTGTCCCCCAATCCCTCTGTCCCCTGATCCCTCTGTCCCCCTATCCCTCTGTCCCCCAATTCCTCTGTCCCCCAATCCCTCTGTCCCCCAATCCCTCTGTCCCCCAATCCCTCTGTCCCCTGATCCCTCTGTCCCCCTATCCCTCTGTCCCCCTATCCCTCTGTCCCCTGATCCCTCTGACCCCCGATCCCTCTGTCCCTCTGTCCCCCTATCCCTCTGTCCCCCTATCCCTCTGTCCCCCGATCCCTCTGTCCCCCGATCCCTCTGTCCCTCTGTCCCCTGATCCCTCTGTCCCCCTATCCCTCTGTCCCCCTATCCCTCTGTCCCCCTGTCCCCCGATCCATCTGTCCCTCTGTCCCCCTGTCCCCTCGGTCCCTCTGTCCCCTGATCCCTCTGTCCCCTGATCCCTCTGTCCCCCTATCCCTCTGTCCCCCTATCCCTCTGTCCCCTGTCCCTCTTTCCCTCTGTGCCCCTGTCCCCTCGGTCCCTCTGTCCCCCGATCCCTCTGTCCCCCTATCCCTCTGTCCCCCTATCCCTCTGTCCCCTGGTCCCTCTGTCCCCGATCCCTCTGTCCCCGATCCCTCTGTCCCCTATTCCTCTGTCCCCCTGTCCCTCTTTCCCTCTGTCCCCTCGGTCCCTCTGTCCCTTTTTCCTTCTGTCCCTCTGTCCCTCTTTCCCTCTGTCCCCCTATCCATTTGTCCCTCTGTCCCCCTGTCCCTCTGTCCCCCTATCCCTCTGTCCCCCATCCCTCTGTCCCCCTGTCCCCCAACCCCTCTGTCCCCTGATCCCTCTGTCCCCTATCCCTCTGTCCCCCTGTCCCTCTTTCCCTCTGTCCCTCTGTCCCTCTTTCCTTCTGTCCCTCTGTCCCTCTTTCCCTCTGTCCCCCTATCCATCTGTCCCTCTTTCCCCCTGTCCCTCTGTCCCCCTGTCCCTCTTTCCTTCTGTCCCTCTGTCCCCATCCCTCTGTCCCTCTGTCCCCCTATCCCTCTTTCCCTCTGTCCCCTCGGTCCCTCTGTCCCTCTTTCCTTCTGTCCCTCTTTCCCTCTGTCCCCCTATCCCTCTGTCCCCCATCCCTCTGTCCCCCTGTCCCCCAACCCCTCTGTCCCCTGATCACTCTGTCCCCCTATCCCCCTGTCCCCCTATCCCTCTGTCCCCCTTTCCCTCTGTCCCCCTGTCCCCCGATCCCTCTGTCCCCCTATCCCTCTGTCCCCTCGGTCCCTCTGTCCCCCTATCCCTCTGTCCCCCTATCCCTCTGTCCCCTGGTCCCTCTGTCCCCCTATCCCTCTGTCCCCCTGGTCCCTCTGTCCCCCGATCCCTCTGTCCCCCGATCCCTCTGTCCCCCTATCCCTCTGTCCCCTGTCCCTCTTTCCCTCTGTCCCTCTGTCCCCCTGTCCCTCTGTCCCCTATCCCTCTGTCCCCCTATCCCTCTGTCCCCCTATCCCTCTGTCCCCCTGTCCCTCTGTCCCCTGGTCCCTCTGTCCCCCTGTCCCTCTGTCCCCTGGTCCCTCTGTCCTCCTATCCCCCTGTCCCTCTGTCCCCTCGGTCCCTCTGTCCCTCTTTCCTTCTGTCCCTCTTTCCCTCTGTCCCCCTGTCCCTCTGTCCCCCTATCCATCTGTCCCTCTTTCCCCCTGTCCCTCTGTCCCCCTGTCCCTCTTTCCCTCTGTCCCTCTTTCCCCCTGTCCCTCTGTCCCTGTCCCTCTGTCCCCCTATCCATCTGTCCCTCTTTCCCTGTGTCCCTCTGTCCCCCTGTCTCTCTGTCCCTCTGTGATCTCATCCTCTCAGCTTGTATTTATACCGGCCGCAGCTTCTGACAGGCTGCACAAGGAGGCCGTATCTCCGGAACCATAGATGACAGGAGGCCCGTATCTCCGGAACCATAGATGATAGGAGGCCCGAATCTCCAGAACCATAGATGATAGGAGGCCCGTATCTCCAGAACCATAAATGAAAGGAGGCCCGTATCTCCAGAACCATAGATGATAGGAGGCCCGTATCTCCAGAACCATAGATGATAGGAGGCCTGTATCTCCGGACCCACAGATGATAGGAGGCCTGTATCTCCAGAACCATAGATGATAGGAGGCCCGTATCTCCAGAACCATAGATGATAGGAGGCCCGAATCTCCAGAACCATAGATGATAGGAGGCCCGAATCTCCAGAACCATAGATGAAAGGAGGCCCGTATCTCCAGAACCATAGATGATAGGAGGCCCGTATCTCCAGAACCATAGATGATAGGAGGCCTGTATCTCCGGACCCACAGATGATAGGAGGCCTGTATCTCCAGAACCATAGATGATAGGAGGCCCGTATCTCCAGAACCATAGATGATAGGAGGCACGTATCTCCAGAACCATAGATGATAGGAGGCCCGTATCTCCAGAACCATAGATGATAGGAGGCCTGTATCTCCGGACCCACAGATGATAGGAGGCCTGTATCTCCAGAACCATAGATGATAGGAGGCCCGTATCTCCAGAACCATAGATGATAGGAGGCACGTATCTCCAGAACCATAGATGATAGGAGGCCCGTATCTCCAGAACCATAGATGATAGGAGGCCCGTATCTCCAGAACCATAGATGATAGGAGGCCCGTATCTCCAGAACCATAGATGATAGGAGGCCCGTATCTCCGGACCCACAGATGATAGGAGGCCTGTATCTCCAGAACCATAGATGATAGGAGGCCCGTATCTCCAGAACCATAGATGATAGGAGGCACGTATCTCCAGAACCATAGATGATAGGAGGCCCGTATCTCCAGAACCATAGATGATAGGAGGCCCGAATCTCCAGAACCATAGATGATAGGAGGCCCGTATCTCCAGAACCATAGATGAAAGGAGGCCCGTATCTCCAGAACCATAGATGATAGGAGGCCCGTATCTCCAGAACCATAGATGATAGGAGGCCTGTATCTCCGGACCCACAGATGATAGGAGGCCTGTATCTCCAGAACCATAGATGATAGGAGGCCCGTATCTCCAGAACCATAGATGATAGGAGGCCCGAATCTCCAGAACCATAGATGATAGGAGGCACGTATCTCCAGAACCATAGATGATAGGAGGCCCGTATCTCCAGAACCATAGATGATAGGAGGCCGTATCTCCAGAACCATAGATGATAGGAGGCCCGTATCTCCAGAACCATAGATGATAGGAGGCCCGTATCTCCGGACCCACAGATGATAGGAGGCCTGTATCTCCAGAACCATAGATGATAGGATGCCCGTATCTCCAGAACCATAGATGATAGGAGGCCCGTATCTCCAGAACCATAGATGATAGGAGGCCCGTATCTCTGGAACCATAGATGATAGGAGGCCCGTATCTCCAGAACCATAGGTTTTGACCAGTGGTGGGGTAGGACTTCAGCTACTTATCCCCCGAATTTGGAGTCTCTGTGACCCCAGGTCGCTGAGCTATGACCCTCGAAGTTGATTGTTTTGTTTTTTTTTATGTTCATGGCCCCCTCACTGCATGTCCCTGACCTGTATTATGAACTGTAGAGTCACGCAGATATTAAAATCACCACAAGATGGCAGCAAAGTACAATTATTTTATTTTGGCATTTCTATAATTATTGACATCTTCTTTTACACAATGCTGGAGTGCAATACCTAAAATCACCACAAGATGGCAGCAAAGTATCAGACATTTGTACAATGATGGATTATACAATGGATGAGTGTAATACCTAAAATCACCACAAGATGGCAGCAAAGTATCAGACATTTGTACAATGATGGATTATACAACGGATGAGTGCAATACCTAAAATCACCACAAGATGGTAGCATGACACCAGCAATAATCAGGACATCGATCGTTTCTCCTCTCACACAGGTACAATTCTCCATTTTTGGACATGAAATCCCTTCGGCCCCCCGGAGAACGTTCTCTATTTTCTGTAAGCAGAGACCCTGTAGAGAAAAAAAAGATCGTAGTTGCAATTGTTTTATGTCGGATAATATTTCTGCAACTCTTTATGAAAGGCGAATCCTCAGGAGGAATAAAATATGATTCATATAAATACCCATAAAATATAAAATATGGGGGTTGTGTTTGGTAAATAGAATCCCGAGAAGGAGAACGGCGATCACCAAATACAAATCTCCATGGAGAGGAAACCTTCCAGATCATCAGATGAGAGATCCAGGAGCTCTGCGGGGGAGGAGTCTGCGCTCAGGATCGATCGGGGGAGGAGTGTGCGCTCAGGATTTATCGGGGTGGAGTCTGCGCTCAGGATCTATTTGGGGAGGAGTCTGCGCTCAGGATCGATCGGGGGAGGAGTGTGTGCTCAGGATTACTCGGGGGAGGAGTCTGCGCTCAGGATCGATTGGGGGAGGAGTCTGCGCTCAGGATCGATCGGGGGAGGAGTTTGCTCTCAGGATCGATCGGGGGAGGAGTCTGCGCTCAGGATCGATCGGGGGAGGAGTCTGCGCTCAGGATCGATCGGGGGAGGAGTCTGCTCTCAGGATCGATCGGGGGAGGAGTCTGCGCTCAGGATCGATCGGGGAAGGAGTCGGCGCTCAGGATCGATCGGGGGAGGAGTGTGCGCTCAGGATTAATCGGGGGAGGAGTCTGCGCTCAGGATCGATCGGGGGAGGAGTCTGCGCTCAGGATCGATCGGGGGAGGAGTGTGTGCTCAGGATCAATCGGGGGAGGAGTGTGATTAGGGGAGCAGGCCCCAGCTGGCAGTCAGGAGACAGGGGGTCTCACCCCGGGGTCAGGGGCCCCAGCTAAAAGTATTTTCATTGATATGAATGGTGAATATCTGTATTATATATGTGGAGGACATTCATGTATTACACACCAATCACATATAACAGACACAGGTACGATCGATAAATATTGAGAAGAACGATGATTATATAGATTGAGGTTCCTGTATATTGTGAGGGGGAGGGGAATATTGTCGGCTGATTGTATTTTACACTTCATATTGTAATCCTGTGAGAGGCGCCGTTCTCAGGAGTTCCCGACATTTGTAGATCGATTCTCAACATGAGACGCAATCTATAGACCTTCATAGACCGGAACTCGGAGGAGAACGATCGACCCTGAGAACCGAATCGCTGTATTTTACCGCAACTTCATAAAAGGACATCGATGTCTTTATATTTATATCTCTATATTTATATCTCTATATATTATATCTGTATTTTTCTATCTTGAGATGTAAATATAATATAGGTGTCCTTTTATGAAACTGAGATCAGCGGCGATCCCGAGTCTCACCGCTGATCTCAGCGCTTTACCAGTTTATGAAACTGAGATAATCAGCGGAGAACATGTTCTCCGCTGATTATCTCAGCACAGTGAGAATTCACAGAAACGGCCAGTTTATGAAGGTGCGATCTCCACACCTCACTGGCGATCTGTGAATTCTCACTTTCTGATTCACCATTTCAGAAGTGGAGAATCAGAGTGAGAATCCTGAAACTGGCTGATATTCTTTCACCAAACAGTTAGAGCACACCTTCCCCACCATTACACACCCCAAAACCAGCAGGATAGGAATTTATAGTGTATATATATATATATATATATATATATATATATATATATATATATATATATGTATATATATATATATATATAGGTATATATATATATATATATATATATATATATATACCTATATATATATATATATAGGTATATATATATATATATATATATATACATGCATATATATATATATATATATATATATATATATAAATAAATATACATCTATATATATATATATATATATATATATATATATATATATATATATATAGCTATATATAGATACATATATATATATATAAATATACATCTATATATATATATATATATAGCTATATATAGATACATATATATATATATATGTATCTATATATAGATATATATATTTTTTTTTAGATGTTCACGTCTCTGGCTGGGTTCACACTTGTGCGATGCGTGAACCAGTGTGATTCCTGTGCGGGTTTTCACATCGCACCTACATTGACATCTGCACACCACTGCGGGTGTCAATGTAAAGTTAATGACACCCCCCGATCATTTCACAGATCGCAGTGCGAACTATGTAATGGTGCAGGAATCGGATCACATGGGAGTGTTCACACCCATGCGATCCGATTCCAGTGCGGACCAAATAAAGGGTCCTGTACCACGTTGGTGCAAATGCAATATAATTTAGGGCCAGTTCCCACTGCTGCGGTGTCCGAGATCAGATGTGATTCGCACCGCACTGCAGTGCAAAATCACATCCGATCTCTGTGCGATGCGATTTCAGCCATACAGATAGTATTGCTAAATTTGCATTGCCCTCGGACCAAACTCATACAGGACCCTTTTTTTGGTCCACAGCAGAATCGGATCGCATGGGTGTTCACACCCATGCGATTCGATTACTGTCCGAGTTTGCAGATCGCACTGCGATATGCGAACTGATTTGGGGGTGTTGTTAACTTTTAGGCCCAGTTCACAATTGTGCGATGCCGGACATCGCACAGGCATCGCATGTTATTTGCAGCACACTGCCATTCACATTACATGCGATGTCTGTATGGTGCGATATCAGCTGTACTGATAGTATGGCTGATATCGCACCGCATTCGGTGCAAACACGCACAGGACCCTTTTTTCTGTTCGGACCAGAATCGGATCGCATGTGTGTTCAGACATATGCGATCCGATTCATGTCCGAACTGTCAGTTCGCAGTGCAATATGCAAGCTGATCTGGGGGTGTCCTTAACAATGTATTGACACTCCCCAGCGATTCGCATATGGCAGTGTGAACTGACATGCGAGTTGGTGCGATGCGGGAACCCGCAGTGGATTCGCAGTGTTCTCGCATCGCACCAGTTTATCAATTTTTATGTTTATCTATAATGAAATATATTTTATTTTAATTTATTAATAAATATTTATACTTGTATACTTTATTAAAATTATTTTTTTAATGATTATAAATGTATTTTGCATTTATATGAATGGTGTATAGCTGCATTACATATGTGCATTACATTCATTTACTATACACCATTCACATTTATATAGGGACATGTATGATCTTTAAATATTGATAAAAACAATGTTTTTTTTATAATTAGGTTAATGTATATTGTGTAGGGGGATTTATCTTTATTATTTTATTAATATGTTAGGGAATAATGTGTGCTGATTTGTGTTACACTTTGTATTTTATGGTTCCTCATACTGTAATCCCGCTACATCACAGGAGATTATAGTGAGAGGAGCCGTTCTCAGGAGTTCCCGGCGTTTGTAGATCGTTCCTCAACTCAACATGAGAAGCGATCTACAGACCTTCATAAACAGGCACTCAGAGGAGAGCGATCTACAGACCTTCATAAACAGGCACTCAGAGGAGAGCGATCTACAGACCTTCATAAACAGGCACTCAGAGGAGAGCGATTTACACACCTTCATAAACAGACACTCAGAGGAGAGCGATCTACACACCTTCATAAACAGGCACTCAGAGGAGAGCGATTTACACACCTTCATAAACAGACACTCAGAGGAGAGCGATCTACAGACCTTCATAGACAGGCACTCAGAGGAGAGCGATCTACAGACCTTCATAAACAGGACCTCAGAGGAGAGCGATCTACACACCTTCATAAACAGGACCTCAGAGGAGAGCGATCTACAGACCTTCATAAACAGGACCTCAGAGGAGAGCGATCTACACACCTTCATAAACAGGACCTCAGAGGAGAGCGATCTACACACCTTCATAAACAGGCACTCAGAGGAGAGCGATCTACAGACCTTCATAAACAGACACTCAGAGGAGAGCGATCTACACACCTTCATAAACAGGACCTCAGAGGAGAGCGATCTACAGACCTTCATAAACAGGCACTCAGAGGAGAGCGATCTACACACCTTCATAAACAGACACTCAGAGGAGAGCGATCTACAGACCTTCATAAACAGGCACTCAGAGGAGAGCGATCTACACACCTTCATAAACAGGCACTCAGAGGAGAGCGATCTACAGACCTTCATAAACAGGACCTCAGAGGAGAGCGATCTACACACCTTCATAAACAGGCACTCAGAGGAGAGCGATCTACACACCTTCATAAACAGGACCTCAGAGGAGAGCGATCTACACACCTTCATAAACAGGCACTCAGAGGAGAGCGATCTACAGACCTTCATAAACAGGTACTCAGAGGAGAGCGATCTACAGACCTTCATAAACAGGCACTCAGAGGAGAGCGATCTACAGACCTTCATAAACAGGCACTCAGAGGAGAGCGATCTACAGACCTTCATAAACAGGCACTCAGAGGAGAGCGATCTACACACCTTCATAAACAGGCACTCAGAGGAGAGCGATCTACACACCTTCATAAACAGGACCTCAGAGGAGAGCGATCTACAGACCTTCATAAACAGACACTCAGAGGAGAGCGATCTACAGACCTTCATAAACAGGCACTCAGAGGAGAGCGATCTACACACCTTCATAAACAGGCACTCAGAGGAGAGCGATCTACACACCTTCATAAACAGGACCTCAGAGGAGAGCGATCTACAGACCTTCATAAACAGACACTCAGAGGAGAGCGATCTACACACCTTCATAAACAGACACTCAGAGGAGAGCGATCTACAGACCTTCATAAACAGGACCTCAGAGGAGAGCGATCTACAGACCTTCATAAACAGGCACTCAGAGGAGAGCGATCTACACACCTTCATAAACAGGCACTCAGAGGAGAGCGATCTACAGACCTTCATAAACAGGCACTCAGAGGAGAGCGATCTACACACCTTCATAAACAGGCACTCAGAGGAGAGCGATCTACACACCTTCATAAACAGGCACTCAGAGGAGAGCGATCTACACACCTTCATAAACAGGACCTCAGAGGAGAGCGATCTACAGACCTTCATAAACAGACACTCAGAGGAGAGCGATCTACAGACCTTCATAAACAGGCACTCAGAGGAGAGCGATCTACACACCTTCATAAACAGGCACTCAGAGGAGAGCGATCTACACACCTTCATAAACAGGCACTCAGAGGAGAGCGATCTACACACCTTCATAAACAGGACCTCAGAGGAGAGCGATCTACAGACCTTCATAAACAGGCACTCAGAGGAGAGCGATCTACAGACCTTCATAAACAGACACTCAGAGGAGAGCGATCTACAGACCTTCATAAACAGGACCTCAGAGGAGAGCGATCTACACACCTTCATAAACAGGCACTCAGAGGAGAGCGATCTACAGACCTTCATAAACAGGCACTCAGAGGAGAGCGATCTACACACCTTCATAAACAGGCACTCAGAGGAGAGCGATCTACAGACCTTCATAAACAGGCACTCAGAGGAGAGCGATCTACAGACCTTCATAAACAGGCACTCAGAGGAGAGCGATCTACACACCTTCATAAACAGGTACTCAGAGGAGAGTGATCTCCTCTGAGAATGCCTGAGAACTGAAAAGCGGTATTTTACCGCAGGTTCATAAAAGGACACCATAATGTGATGTGAAATGTTAGTGATGAGTGCAGTGACGTTCTCTCCCCTGTAGATGGCGGTATGAATACACAGGGATGGGGGATGGGGGGGTTGGAGCTGCACCTGCAATGTAACAATTAGTTGTGTTGGAATGAATTGTATACAATGTAACCTGATGTCACATGTGAGGGGGGGAGGGGGACATGTGAGGGGGGATGGTAACTCTTCTGTGTCTCCTCATTACAAATGTGCAAGAAAAATCCTCATTTATATTTATTGATTTTATTTCCCATAATAATAATAATATATAAATGAGGATTTTTTGGGCTTCTAATGCCGCGTACACACGGTCGGACTTTTCGTCCACAAAAGTCCGACAGCCTGTCCGACAGACTTCCGGCGGACTTTCGGCGGACTTGCAGCAGACTTTCTAACGAACGGACTTGCCTACACACGACCACACAAAAGTCCGACGGATTCGTACGTGATGACGTACACCGGACTAAAATAAGGAAGTTCATAGCCAGTAGCCAATAGCTGCCCTAGCATGGGTTTTTGTCCGTCGGACTAGCACACAGACGAGCGGATTTCGGGGTCCGTCGTAGTTACGACGTAAAGATTTGAAGCATGTTTCAAATCTAAAGTCCGTCGGATTTGAGGCTGAAAAAGTCTGCTGAAAGTCCGGAGAAGCCCACACACGATCGGATTACCAGCCAGCTTTAGTCCGTCAGCGTCCGTTGGACTTTTGTAGACGAAAAGTCCGACCGTGTGTACGCGGCATAAGATTTCTAATAAAGACCCCCCTCCCCCACACTACACTATATATATATATATATATATATAATATATATATATATATACACTACCGTTCAAAAGTTTGGGGTCACATTGAAATGTCCTTATTTTTGAAGGAAAAGCACTGTACTTTTAAATGAAGCTAACTTTAAACTAGTCCTAACTTTAAACAAATATACTCTATACATTGCTAATGTGGTAAATGACTATTCTAACTGCAAATGTCTAGTTTTTGGTGCAATATCTACATAGGTGTATAGAGGCCCATTTCCAGCAACTATCACTCCAGTGTTCTAATGGTACAATGTGTTTGCTCATTGGCTCAGAAGGCTAATTGATGATTAGCAAACCCTTGTGCAATCATGTTCACACATCTAAAAACAGTCTAGCTCCTTCCAGAAGCTACAAAACTGACCTTCCTGTGAGCAGATTGAGTTTCTGGAGCATCACATTTGTGGGGTCAATTAAACGCTCAAAATGGCCAGAAAAAGAGAACTTTCATCTGAAACTCGACAGTCTATTCTTGTTCTTAGAAATGAAGGCTATTCCATGCGAGAAATTGCAAAGAAATTGAAGATTTCCTACAACGGTGTGTACTACTCCCTTCAGAGGACAGCACAAACAGGCTCTAACCAGAGTAGAAAAAGAAGTGGGAGGCCGCGTTGCACAACTAAGCAAGAAGATAAGCACATTAGAGTCTCTAGTTTGAGAAACAGACGCCTCACAGGTCCCCAACTGGCATCTTCATTAAATAGTACCCGCAAAACACCAGTGTCAACATCTACAGTGAAGAGGCGGCTGCGGGATTTTGGGCTTCAGGGCAGAGTGGCAAAGAAAAAGCCATATCTGAGACTGGCCAATAAAAGAAAAAGATTAAGATGGGCAAAAGAACACAGACATTGGACAGAGGAAGACTGGAAAAAAGTGTTGTGGACGGATGAATCCAAGTTTGAGGTGTTTGGATCACAAAGAAGAACGTTTGTGAGACGCAGAACAAATGAAAAGATGCTGGAAGAATGCCTGACGCCATCTGTTAAGCATGGTGGAGGTAATGTGATGGTCTGGGGTTGCTTTGGTGCTGGTAAGGTGGGAGCTTTGTACAGGGTAAAAGGGATTCTGAATAAGGAAGGCTATCACTCCATTTTGCAACGCCATGCCATACCCAGTGGACAGCGCTTGATTGGAGCCAATTTCATCCTACAACAGGACAATGACCCTAAACACACCTCCAAATTGTGCAAGAACTATTTACAGCAGAAGCAGGCAGCTGGTATTCTATCGGTAATGGAGTGGCCAGCACAGTCACCAGATCTGAACCCCATTGAGCTGTTGTGGGAGCAGCTTGACCGTATGGTACGCCAGAAGTGCCCATCCAACCAATCCAACTTGTGGGAGCTGCTTCTAGAAGCGTGGGGTGCAATTTCTCCAGCTTACCTCAATAAATTAACAGCTAGAATGCCAAAGGTGTGCAATGCTGTAATTGCTGCAAAAGGAGGATTCTTTGATGAAAGCAAAGTTTGATGTAAAAACAATGTTATTTCAAATACAAATCATTATTTCTAACCTTGTCAATGTCTTGACTCTATTTTCTATTCATTTCACAACGTATGGTGGTGAATAAGTGTGACTTTTCATGGAAAACACAAAATTGTTTGGGTGACCCCAAACTTTTGAACGGTAGTGTATATATATATACTGTGGTGAGGGAAAGTATTCAGACCCCCTTAGATTTTTCACTCTTTGTTATATTGCAGCCATTTGCTAAAATCATTTAAGTTCATTTTTTTCCTCATTAATGTACACACAACACCCCATATTGTACACACAGCACCCCATATTGTACACACAGCACCCCATATTGTACACACAGCACCCCATATTGTACACACAGCACCTCATATTGTACACACAGCACCCCATATTGTACACACAGCACCCCATATTGTACACACAGCCCCCCATATTGTACACACAGCACCCCATATTGTATACACAACACCCCATATTGTACACACAGCCCCCCATATTGTACACACAGCACCCCATATTGTATACACAACACCCCATATTGTACACACAACACCCCATATTGTACACACAACACCCCATATTGTACACACAGCACCCCATATTGTACACACAGCACCCCATATTGTACACACAGCACCCCATATTGTACACACAGCACCCCATATTGTACACACAGCTCCCCATATTGTACACACAGCACCCCATATTGTACACACAGCCCCCCATATTGTACACACAGCACCCCATATTGTATACACAACACCCCATATTGTACACACAGCCCCCCATATTGTACACACAGCACCCCATATTGTACACACAGCCCCCATATTGTACACACAGCCCCCCATATTGTACACACAACACCCCATATTGTACACACAACACCCCATATTGTACACACAGCACCTCATATTCTACACACAGCCCCCCATATTGTACACACAGCCCCCATATTGTACACACAGCCCCCCATATTGTACACACAGCACCCCATATTGTACACACAGCCCCCATATTGTACACACAGCCCCCCATATTGTACACACAGCACCCCATATTGTACACACAGCCCCCCATATTGTACACACAGCACCCCATATTGTACACACAGCCCCCCATATTCTACAAACAGCACCCCATATTGTACACACAGCACCTCATATTGTACACACAGCACCCCATATTGTACACACAGCCCCCCATATTCTACAAACAGCACCCCATATTGTACACACAGCACCCCATATTGTACACACAGCACCCCATATTGTACACACAGCCCCCCATATTGTACACACAACACCCCATATTGTACACACAGCACCCCATATTGTACACACAGCACCTCATATTGTACACACAGCACCCCATATTATACACACAGCCCCCCATATTGTACACACAGCACCCCATATTATACACACAGCACCCCATATTATACACACAGCCCCCCATATTGTACACACAGCCCCCCATATTGTACACACAACACCCCATATTGTACACACAGCACCCATATTGTACACACAACACCCCATATTGTACACACAACACCCCATATTGTACACACAGCACCTCATATTCTACACACAGCACCCCATATTGTACACACAGCACCCCATATTGTACACACAGCACCCCATATTGTACACACAACACCCCATATTGTACACACAGCACCCCATATTGTACACACAGCACCCCATATTGTACACACAGCTCCCCATATTGTACACACAGCACCCCATATTGTACACACAGCCCCCCATATTGTACACACAGCACCCCATATTGTATACACAACACCCCATATTGTACACACAGCCCCCCATATTGTACACACAGCACCCCATATTGTACACACAGCCCCCATATTGTACACACAGCCCCCCATATTGTACACACAACACCCCATATTGTACACACAACACCCCATATTGTACACACAGCACCTCATATTCTACACACAGCACCCCATATTGTACACACAGCACCCCATATTGTACACACAGCCCCCCATATTCTACAAACAGCACCCCATATTGTACACACAGCACCTCATATTGTACACACAGCACCCCATATTGTACACACAGCCCCCCATATTGTACACACAGCACCCCATATTGTACACACAGCCCCCCATATTCTACAAACAGCACCCCATATTGTACACACAGCACCTCATATTGTACACACAGCACCCCATATTGTACACACAGCCCCCCATATTCTACAAACAGCACCCCATATTGTACACACAGCACCCCATATTGTACACACAGCACCCCATATTGTACACACAGCCCCCCATATTGTACACACAACACCCCATATTGTACACACAGCACCCCATATTGTACACACAGCACCTCATATTGTACACACAGCACCCCATATTATACACACAGCCCCCCATATTGTACACACAGCACCCCATATTATACACACAGCACCCCATATTATACACACAGCCCCCCATATTGTACACACAGCCCCCCATATTGTACACACAACACCCCATATTGTACACACAGCACCCATATTGTACACACAGCACCTCATATTGTACACACAGCCCCCCATATTGTACACACAACACCCCATATTGTACACACAACACCCCATATTGTACACACAGCACCTCATATTCTACACACAGCACCCCATATTATACACACAGCACCCCATATTATACACACAGCCCCCCATATTGTACACACAGCCCCCCATATTGTACACACAACACCCCATATTGTACACACAGCACCCATATTGTACACACAGCACCTCATATTGTACACACAGCCCCCCATATTGTACACACAACACCCCATATTGTACACACAACACCCCATATTGTACACACAGCACCTCATATTCTACACACAGCACCCCATATTATACACACAGCCCCCCATATTGTACACACAGCCCCCCATATTGTACACACAACACCCCATATTGTACACACAACACCCCATATTGTACACACAGCACCTCATATTCTACACACAGCACCTCATATTGTACACACAGCACCCCATATTGTACACACAGCACCCCATATTGTACACACAGCCCCCCATATTGTACACACAGCACCCCATATTGTACACACATCACCCCATATTGTACACACAGCACCCCATATTGTACACACAGCACCCCATATTGTACACACAGCACCTCATATTGTATACACAGCACCCCATATTGTATACACAGCACCCCATATTGTATACACAGCACTCCATATTGTACACACAGCACCCCATATTGTACACACAGCCCCCCATATTGTACACACAGCCCCCCATATTGTACACACAGCACCTCATATTGTACACACAGCACCCCATATTGTACACACAGCCCCCCATATTGTACACACAGCCCCTCATATTGTACACACAGCACCCCATATTGTACACACAGCACCCCATATTGTACACACAGCACTCCATATTGTACACACAGCCCCCCATATTGTACACACAGCACCCCATATTGTATACACAGCACCCCATATTGTATACACAGCACTCCATATTGTACACACAGCACCCCATATTGTACACACAGCCCCCCATATTGTACACACAGCACCTCATATTGTACACACAACACCCCATATTGTACACACAGCACCTCATATTGTACACACAGCACCCCATATTGTACACACAGCACCCCATATTGTACACACAGCACCCCATATTGTACACACAGCCCCCCATATTGTACACACAGCACTCCATATTGTACACACAGCACCCCATATTGTACACACAGCACCCCATATTGTACACACAGCCCCCCATATTGTACACACAGCCCCCCATATTGTACACACAGCCCCTCATATTGTACACACAGCCCCCCATATTGTACACACAGCACCTCATATTGTACACACAGCACCCCATATTGTACACACAGCACCCCATATTGTACACACAGCCCCCCATATTGACAGAAATACACAGAATTGTTGACATTTTTGCAGATTTATAAAATAAAACCTGAACTATCACATGCTCATAAGTATTCATACCCTTTGCTGTGACTCTCATATATTTACCCCTCTTCCTGACTGGAGGACTTCTTACAATTTGGCACGGTGTCTCTTTATCTGATAATTGCGCGGTCATGTGACGTTGTAACCAAACAAAATTTGCGTCCTTTTCTTCCCACAAATAGAGATTTCTTTTGATGGTATTCGATCATCTCTGCGTTTTTTATTTGTTGCGCTATAAACATAAAAAAGGCAACAATTATGAAAACAAAGAATATTTTTTACTTTCTGCTTTAAAACATCCAATAAAAAAATAGAAAAAAAAAATGTCTTCATCCATTTATTGCAATATTCTGCTACATATTCTAATAAGTGTCTATTGATTGTTTTTCACGTCTACAAACTATGGGATATTTTTATGGAATTTTTTTACTAGTAATGGTGGCGATCAGCAACTTATAGCAGGACTGCGATATTGTGGTGGACAATCTGACACTTTGTCGGAACCAGTGACACTAATACAGTGATCAGTGCTAAAAATAAGCACTGTCACTGTACTAATGACACTGGCTGGGAAGGGGTTAAACTCCTAGGGTGATAAAAGGGTTAAATGTGTGCCTAGCCAGTGTTTTGGTGTATTATATGTGGTGCGTTTACTAAGGGAAGTGATGAATTTATTCCCTGCTTTTGTGCGGGAAAGAAAATCAATGACTTTCTGGCTGACAGGACGTGGCTCTGCCTTGTTTACATGTAGAGTTCTGTCCTGATTGTTTTCCAAACAATCGGTGTGTGCCGGTGGTAATCTATTGCCCGACATCGAGTGTGTAAAATGACAGCAGAGCCGGGTTGCCGGCAGCGCATGCGCCCTCTGCTCGGAAGTGCCGTATCATGTACTAGGTATGTGATGACCTCTGCCGGGTTAGCCCCCCCATATCAAAATTTTTGAAAAAATCTTATGCACTTTGTTAGATCAGGTTAGATCAACCATTGTTTGTGTTAGATCTCACACAGAAGAAGCAATATTAACAGTTATTTGCTCGGGGGGCTAACCCATCAGCAGCCCCCCCTTATCAAAAAATTGACCAAACAGTTAGCTATTTTGGAAGCAATTTGTTAGATCCGGTAAGGTCAAGTGGTTTTAACGTTAGATCTCACATCATTTCAGAGATATTCCACATCAAAATAGAGATATTAGGTGGTACATATGGACGGCTTAGCCCCCGTTATCAAACTTCAACTGTCTCTGGATGTTCTCTGGAACCTTCTTTGCATGGTTCTTCAGCGGGTGCCTGTAGTCTCTCCTCACACCTCCGTTCACCTCCCTGCCTCATGGTGATCTCTCCTCAGACCAACAAGCTTAAGAGCCCTTGCACACTGGGGCGGTTTGCAGGCGATATTGCGCTAATAATAGCGCCTGCAAACCACCCCGAAAGTGCCGCTGCTTGCATTCAAATGTGAAAGCCCTGAGGGCTTTCACACTGGAGTGTTGCGCTGGCAGGACGGTAAAAAAAGTCCTGCCAGCAGCATCTTCGGAGCGGTGAAGGAGCGGAGTGTATACCGCTCCTTCACCGCTCCTGCCCATTGAAATCAATGGGACGGCGCGGCTATACCGCCGGCAAAGCGCCTCTGCAGAGGCGCTTTGCGGTGGTATTTAACCCTTTCTCGGCCGCTAGTGGGGCGGTTTTACCGGCGGTAAAACGCTGCTAATAATAGCGGCGTTTTACCGCCGTCGCCGCCCCCCGCCCCAGTGTGCAAGGGCTCTAAGTCTTTAGCTAGCCCCCCCCTTCTTGCAAAGCAGGCTGGGCTTGGTAGTTCCACCCCCTGTAGAAATCAATGGGGCTGTATTGTGGGCTGTGGTCCTCTGCTGCTGCTTAATTGGCTCCCTCTCCCTGCCAATAGGGACACAGTAAGAGGAGAGGGAGGGGTAGAAAACCCCCACAGGGACTGACAGGCGTGCTCTCCTTCAGTGAGTGCCTGTGTCAGTGTCTATTCAGTCCGGCGGTCGCTGGCAGGAATGGCGGGAGGTGCGGAATGGTTGGGTGATAGAGTAGCCCCCACTACACACTCCCCCCACCAAAGAACCTTTGGTCCGCCAAAGGAGGTAAAGAGTCTATGACTTGTTACATGCTTTTGATATACACACGGAAAAAAAAACAGGTTAGTGTGCACAGAAAACCATACAATTTACATCTGCATAAAACCCTGGCAGAGGAACATCCCACCAATTAGCATAGGAGGGGAGGTTAACTGGAATGGCCCAGCTAGATGTGCCAGGAGCTGAGTGTCAGAAAAAAAGGAATCAGGCCAAGACAGAAGTACAGTTAAATCACACTGGTTTAATAATAAAAGTAAAAAGAACAAACGTAGTCAAAACATAGCCAAAGTTCAGTAACCGGAACAGATAGTCAGCCAAGCCAGAAGTCAGGGATCAATGTAGTGGAACAGCAAGCAGGATCTGGAGCCAGAAGGGATGTCAGCAAAGCAAGTCTTGAACAGGATCGCAGGAGATTGTTTCTGTGATGTTGACCAAGGCGAAGGCAGAGATCCTCTGGACTGGACGGCTTAAGTAGGCAGGACTGACGAGCAGGATATCATCAACAGCTGAGTAACTGTGGAGAGATAGGAGCTGGCAATTATCTGACAGCTAAGTGGCCAGCTCAGAGAAGGAAGGGCTGAGCCCAGCCCTGACACTGAGTTGGGATTGTCCACCACCAAATCTGCGGTGGAAGGGTCAGTTTCTTCAAGAGTCCTTTTTGCAATGTGTTACAGAAATCACTGTCTCAGACTGTCCTCAGGAAACAAGATAATATTTTATTGCATATGCAAGAGAAATGAATTACATGTTCATGCAGTCATCGTCATTTCTAAGGAAATACTGTGGTACATGTCTTTTTTATAAGCCCTGGACACCCCCCTTTCCTGTCTTAAAACATGCCCAGTCTCATGTATTTTCAACTTTATTCTGGACACAACAGGAAAGGTGGAAGTGTCTGTTACAGACTTTATCTTCATCTAACAATGGTTACAGGATACTGACTTGAAAACTCCCCAAGCCAACACAAAAATACAGGATATATGCAAAAAACTGCAGATCCAAGCTTTTTATATTGCTGAGTCTATATATTGCTGACTCCATATTATCACTATAGATTATTTCTAAGCCATGATAAACAAAATGGCGTCTTTCATAACTGACATTTAAAGTATAATTTCTCTAACATCTCCCTCCTTTTATACTAATAATGTCAATACTTCAAATATCCAGGTTTTTCATTTTACCAGGTATTATCATTTAGACAGATAAGTCCTTAGCGAGAGTTGTAAATTCATCATCAGGTTCCGAGTATAGTTCCGTGTTGCTCTATAGTTCCATAGTTTTTGTTAAAGATGTGTCAATCAGTCTTTGAAGAATTCCCCTAATACAGGGAATGCAGCAACATCCACACAATGTAAGAACTGCGGTTGCCATGACAATAGAGATAAGCAAACTTTTTGCAAGATCACCCCATTT
Source organism: Aquarana catesbeiana (assembly GCF_042186555.1). Lineage (NCBI taxonomy): Eukaryota > Metazoa > Chordata > Amphibia > Anura > Ranidae > Aquarana > Aquarana catesbeiana. The sequence goes on from NC_133325.1 coordinate 805,424,158, forward strand.
ACCAAACCATTTTTCAAAGAGTCTCGTCAGGGGGTTCTCTACACCAGAGTTCTCAGCTAATTCTTCAGATAGCATTTGTAGGCCTTGTAAGGCTTTGGTGATACTTCCATCAGGTGCCGTATTGTTTGGAATAAAAGTGCAGCAGAAGGTGCCGAACATTTTGCATACCCCGCCCCTTTCTGCCAGCAACATATCCAACGCTATACGGTTCTGCCACGCTGTCAGAGGTGGCGTCCAATTGTGCTGCTATGCCTTTGATAGCATCTCTGGTGTAATTCACAAACCTCTGCTGGTTGTAGTAGATGTAGTTTATCCAGTCGATGTTCTTGTTGGGCTGGACCCATATGAAGAGTGAGGTGAGTCCTGCTGTTATTTGATTCTGTGCTTTAATTTCATCTGGAACTCCTCGTGGAACACCTATTTCGTCTATAAACACTCGGTTGTCAAATGATCCTTGTGGTGTTTCTCGCTTAATTCATTTATAAAAGTATTTACCTGGTAGTTTCATTGATTCATCACTCATAGGAATTATATAAAAGGGAAGCAGCAATCGGGTAAGGGCACAACTACCCCCCCATCTAGGTGGTAGTCTGGGCCTTAGTCTCTTATCTCCACACAGACACCAAACATCAGCCAATTGCTGTTTCTGTTCCTGAAACCATTTTAGTTCATACTTAATGTCTGTAGTAAGGGTTGTAGTTGCACAGTATTCAGGGGATAGGGTGCCAACATTTGTACCATTACTGTCATTGTTAGAGAAACAAGTAAAATTTCCTGGTAATGCTTGTACTGATGGGGGTATACTTTGCATTTTAGTCTTAGGGTAACTCTTTTTCTCATTTACACATTCTAACCCAGTTCTATTTTATGAAAACATTCTTATTATACAAGTCAAGTCTATTTCCTCTTCAGGGAGAGGAACGGTGGCTAGTTGTGGAATATAATAAGGTTTACCATACAGCATTTCATACGGTGTTAGTCCTTTAGCAGTAGGGGTCATTCTTATACTCAACAATGCCATTGGCAAACACTAAACCCATTTATTTTTCCCTGTTTCCTCCAACAATTTTCTTAGTTTACTCTTTAAGGTACCATTGTGTCTCTCCACTGTGCCCACAGATTGTGGGTGGTAGACACAGTGGTTTTTTAGGTCAATATTGTACCATTTACCAATTTGTTGTATTGTTCGGTTTACAAAATGGGAGCCGTTGTCACTGTAAATCACAGAGGGGATCCCATGAAATGGAATCACCTCTTTAATAAGTACTTTGGCTACTGACTGCCCATTTGGGTGTGTCAGGAAAAGCTTCCGCCCACTTTATAAACAACAAAAATCATAAAAACCATGCATATCGTGTGAAAGGGATAAGAGGGTTGTGGGAAATGACCTCTTAAGGGTCTTAGGGCACCTTGAGCATGGTATCTGGTACAAAGCGGACAGGTGAGGCAAAAATTTCTAGAGTCGTTCGTAAACCCATATGTTGTGAACACCTTGTTGATCACCTGTACTGTCACGGAACGTCCCACACTCCGCTTGAGTGCTTCCGTCATATACCACTTCCTCCCAGTCTGTATACAGATATCCCAACCTCTCTGAGCACAAAACAAGGCGACACTTGCTTGTTGCTAACATGAACTGTTTATTTAGAATCAAAGTTACAAGACTTTATATGTCGTTGGAACCTCCTCTAACAATACAACTGTAACCTAATTAACATAATTAACATGAGCTAATTAACTAAAAAAATGTACCCAGACCAGATGACAGACTTGTGGGCACCGAGCTTCACACAGTAGTATAAACACAATAGCTGGAGCTAATTACAATTAACAATACAAACAACAATCTCCCCCCTCCTCAGCCTAGACCATTCGTCTCCTAGCCAGTGCTGGTGGCTAATGTGATCAGCTCTCTCAATTAACATAAACACAGGTTGATGACACCAGCATCTCCTCACAGGATGTGTCCCAACAGAATGAATCAGTCTTATCAGCAGGGGGCTGCTGGAGGAATCCCCCCTCCCTCTTCAGGGACACAAATCCACAGCAAGGAGTCCCCAACTGAATCAAACAACATACAATATATACATATATATACGACTGAGTCCGATTAGTACAGTTCAGACTGGATTTCTCATTCACCTCACAAAGAGTATTGTTCCATTGAAAATCCAGGGCCCATAATCAAAAGGCAACAGGCTTGCATTCAGTCCTCTCCAACAGCCTCTGTCCCGGCTATGTCTGTCACCTGTACCATCCCTCCTTTTGAGATATAGGCTTGCCCATGGCTCAATAACGCAGCATATCTAAATAGTGATGTAGGTAAGATGGGTTTACCTTCTGTACTTGTGTATATACCATTGACCAGCGTTGTCCCTTTAGATAACCACTTTTGTTTTTCACCTGCCGGTGATGTTTTCTGCATTTCTGATAACCATGTTTTATCAATAGCTTTCCGTACCTCATCATTTTCTTGGGGACCCGTATAGTATATGTGTGTTTTTTTGCGGTCCTGTAGCAGCTTCCCTTGCGATCTTTGTCCGTTAGTGCATTCCCTAGATTAATTGGATCTGTTCCCTTTCTGTGTGCTGTACATTTACAAATAGCCACTTGTGTTGGTTTCTGTACATTTTCTAGAAGGGCCAGGATAAGATCTCTATGTGAGATTGGTTTACCTGTGGACGTAATCATACCCCTATTTTTCCATTGCTGGGCAAATATGTGTATAGTAGAAAAAGCGTATTGGCTGTCTGTATAAATATTTATTTTCTTCCCTTCCCCTAGACTACAGACCCAGGATAGGGCAATAATTTCAGCTTGTTGTGTAGAGTAGGAATTGGGAAGGGGTCTGTGTTATATTCTTAATATCTAAATTTTAATTGGCTTTATTAAAAAGAATATGCATTCTCCATATTTGTGTGAATGATAAGACTTTGAGCTAATGATATTCAGATGGCGACTCATTGACTCAGACTGCAGGTCAAGACCCTGTCAGAATTTGATGGATTTTGTAAATAATATATGTATGGGTTGAAAATCTTCCTATGTAACCGATACTCTGTTACTCTGATATATGCGTTTATGTTTTAAGTGGTCTGATATTCTCTCTCACATATATCTTGTTTCATGTTTAGAAGGTTTGTTAAAATAGACCAGATGTTGCTCTCTGTTAGCCCCCACTCTTAGGAAGGAGGAGAAAGGGGAGTGTATGGGAGGGATTTGTGTTTGGGCGCGAATTTGAAAGACTGAAGTTCATATAATCACAAGGAAACCAGTCTTCTGTCTCTTGCATACATCTCCTGCTTCAAGACACACAGCTCTGCTATGCATACAGCATTTCTTCCAGGACACAAGAAGTTAATCGGCCATCTTTAATAGGCCATGACAAAGGAAAGCACATGTCTAAAGACTTTCAGATCTTTGAAACAAGTGAACTATATTTGAACATTTTTTGCATATATGAAACAACACTAATTCTGAATATGAATGTACTATTTTTGTAAGTATTTTCCAAGTTTATGTGTGTACAATAAAACACACAGTTTGATTTAAGCTGACTCAAGCAGAAATAATTCCAAAATTCGTCTCACGAGAAATCATCATTATTGAAGGCTTTTTATACAATATTAAGCCATTTATTTCAGTCTGGCTTCAATGACCTGGTCATGTGTTACTATAGCGTATGCCGTTTGATGTACCCCTTTATCGTCCTTTTTACAACACCAATCAACACAAAAGGTAATGTCAGCATCTAGAAAGGGAACATCCGTGAGATCCTTCCTTACAATCTACAGTCTGATAAAAGGTTTTATTGTAATTAGGAAGGCCAAGCATAACACACAATGAGGTGCTTTACCTTCGTAAATGCATCCTCTGCTTGCACATTCCACTGAATGGAATCTTTTGCAGACATTAGTGAACCATAGATGAGATCAGAAAGAGGCTCCACCTCCGTAGCATAATTTGCTATCCATGCTCTACAGACATTTGCCATGCCAAGAAATGACATCATTTATTTTTTGGTATGTGATTTGGGGACTTGAAGGATGGCCTCTTTTCGGATCTCATGCAAAAAGTCTACTTTCTTGAGATAAAATGTAACCCAGGTATTTCACCTTTTCTTTCCACAGTTGTAATTTGTCTTTGCTGACCTTTTGACCTTGGTCTGCGAGGAAATGCATCAGAACCATGGTAATTTTACATACATTACTACCAGAATGTCATCCACATACAAGAGAATTTAACTCCCACTGGGAGGTACAAACCGAGACAAATTATTGGACATTCTTTGTGAGAAGGTAGTTGGACTTTCACAATATTCCTGGGATGACCTAGTGCATGTGTACCTCTTTCTTTTTTTTTTCCGTGTACATAAATGCAACCCAGAACTGACTGTCTTTGTGTAAGGGAATGGAAAAGAAGGATTACTGTTATCGATAACAGAAAATACCTTGTTCTCTGGGTAGAGCTCGTTCAGGAGCACATGCATGTCTGGGACCACCGGGGCCCTCTGTAATACGGCCCCATTGACTGCCTGTAAATCCTGCACGAGTCTCCACCCATCTTAATCTCCCTTATGCCTCCTATACCTCTGAATCCCTCTGGATTTTAGTTTCTCATCTGTCAGTTGGACCCAGTTCGTGATAAGTTCTCCTAGCTCATGCCATGATACCTTGGGATTCAGGGTGACCAAAACACAAGGACAGTATCCTGCCTGTATATTTGCAGAATAGGCTGTGGTAGGAGACAAGTAGCCACGCTATTTCCTTCCTTATCACAGTCCAGACATTTTAAGAGAACTTCAGTGTTAGTGAGACTCATTAACTGTTTCTCATAGGACTTATCGGGCCCAGAGGTCTTTCTGTAGTACATGGTGCAATAGAGGTTTGTCTGGACCTTATACCTTTTCCTCACAGACTCTTTGTCAATTATTTCTGCCAGGGTTTTGGGTATATTTAATCCCTCAGTTTGCAAATTCCAGGCTGTACCAGTATCAGGGCTCATTATCCACGGCTGTGATTTGTTTTTCACACAGCCGATAGGCTCTGAGACCTCCCTCCACTGGTACGACAGAAATATCAAGAGCGTGCAACATGTCTCTACCCAACAAATTAACAGGACATTTAGTCAAAATGACAATTTTACACTGAGCCTTTTTTACCTGTCTGTGGATCTTCCACAGTAAGACCTTCAGACATGACCTCCTGGTGCATCAACCCATTTTGCAGATTTTACATATACTACACCTTTTTCTTTACCTTTTTCATATCCAGCGGGTGTATTAGGGTCCTAAAAACCCCAGTATCACAGAGAAATGTTAGCCATCTACCCTTCACAACCAAGGTTATTTCTGACTTGACTTTAGCATGCAAACAAGTTTCAACAGCGCACACATCCAAAATTTCAGATTCTTTCTCATCATTTTCTTCTGTATCTCTCTCTCTGCAGACATACCAACATCTTCTAGTCATGCTTCTTCCTCTCTGTTTGACCTACATTCTTTTACCAAATGACCTCTTTTACCTCACAGGAAACACTCCCCCCTCTTCTTTTTCCCCTCATAATCCTGAATGCGGGGCCTTGTTCAGGTGTTTCCTATCCTTCTGTTCTCCTTCTCAATTACATACATATCACTACCTTCACCTACATAAGCACTTTCCCTTTCTTTACTCTCTTTTTTGATTGGAAGTGCCGTTCAGCATGCCTCGCATACTCAATCAGCTCCTGAAGTCTGCAGATCCTATGGTTGGTCATGTGTTTGGTAACAAACTTGATATAGGGGCAAGCAGCCCCTTCAAGATTGCATCCTTTAGCTGTTGCTCATATGGGCTATCGTTTACTTGATTTACTGGGACTTCTATTCCTGAGTGATTATTGAAAATCTCCCTCATCCTAACAATGAAATTGTCCACTGTTTCCTCTTCTCCCTGCACACACTGATTTATAATGGACCAGTCGGCTCGACATATCCATCTATTCTCTATCCTTGCTATAAGAGCATTTCTCCTGTTTCCTAGTGCTGCATCATCATGAGGCAACACAACTCCCTGGTTGTTTAATCCACTCCAATCTCCCACTACATGATGCCAGTCGGGACCCAGGATCTGTCTGATGACCTGCTCTATTTCCCTCCCATTAAGATGATAGTTAGCAATCATTCCCATGATACCATCCCTGATTTGAGCTATGTTGACCTTGGGATGTGGTACCCCTTTGGTAGTTTTTTTTAACATCCTCGGGGGTCCAGGGGCGATATACCATCATAGTGTTGGGGACTACTATACTTCCTACATTTTGTCCTGCCCTAGGGTTGGGAACTTCAATTAGTGGAAATTCTTCCTCTCCACATTCTGTTTGTTCCCCAACTGAGGGGGATATCAATTGGTTCACCAGGTCCTCAAAAAATTTTGTAACAGTTGCTGTAAAGGGGGTCCCTTGTGGACTCCTCTGGACAGCAAGAGTCATCTTGAGAGGGGGTTTAACTGCAGCCATAGGAGAATCGTTTGCATCTGCGGGTGACCCAGGTGACCACGGGGGAACAACAAACAGTGGAGAGTCAGGTTGCATTTAGTTTGTTACGTTTTGTTCAGTTAATACTTGCTGAACTAAACTTCAGAGGACGGTCGTATTATTGTTCTCCTCTTTGTTCAAAAACATAGTCTTTTTATGGTTTTCTGAATTTAACCCATGGTTAGCTTCCTCAAGCCATTTCTTTGCCCGGGGAAGGCCTAATTTCTTCTGTTTTCTTATTTTCATGCCGGCATCATTTTTAAGCTTTCTACACAGTATTACACAATAATCCTTATTTAAAAACGCATCAAAATAATACTTTGTTTTCCACATTTTAAGAAGTGTCACATTCTCTTTGTCTAGACTACACATATACTTAACATCTTCATTCACACCAACAGATTTTCCATGGATCATACCTACTTTGTTTATCGTGCACACGGAGCTCTTTTTTTTGTTAATGTCTTCTCACAATGACACAACACACCCACACAGTATCTTATCACTTGCAATCACTCACAGACTTTCTAGTCATGATATATCACTTCTAGATTACTGATCTTGTGTATTGCTAAAACACTGGTGTCTTAGAGAATTACAGAATTAAAAGGAGACTGAGTTCTCCTGACTGTTCTTTCATCATTACTTAAAACTTCACTAATTTGTAGAGAACATTTACAGAATTACAAGGAGACTAAGTTCTCCCGACTGTTCTTTCATCCTATCAAAACATTTAATATTTCAGCCATTGATCCAAGGGTATTTATGTGCCTGCTCAGGATTAATACAACATATGAGGCTGGCATGAACACTGCGGTCCGCCAAATGTCCTCTGTTTGTTACCTGGAAGACTATCAGGCCACACCCTTGTATCAGGGGGGGGGGTTCTTTATCTGGAAGTATTTTTGATCCAAGGGTATTTATATGCCTGGAAAGCTATCAGGCCACACCCTTGTATCAATGGGGGGTTCTTTATCTGAAAGTATTTTTGATCCAAGGGTATATATATGCCTAGAAATCTATCAGGCCACACAATGTATCAACAGGGGGTTCTTTAGGTTTTGATCTAGGAGTATTTATGTGTCCCCAAGGGATTTTCTGCAGTTTACAAGGCTGTCTGGATCTAAGATCCAATCGACAAATTTCCTTTATCTGCACCCGGATATTAGTATGGGACCATACCCCTATATCAAATGACAATTAACCAGAAGAAACAAACAAGAACACACAAGAGAGAACACCCGTAGTGTTCGACTGCCGCCAGGTCGCCCTGAGCACGTCTTCCCAAAACGCGGGCTAATCACTAGGTCTGCCCATCCAGGATGGCCACAGACGGATCTATACGGGGAATACGTGACCACTTATTTCCCCTCAACAAGAGTAAAGCAGATAGGACAGAAACAGATAAACATTCGATCAATCTCTATATTGTATGTATATGTTCAAATCCCTTATTCATCAAATTCCTAATCAAGTCTAACACAAAAGGTTAATAATAAAATAAAAATAAAAATCTTACCTTGTCCCGAGAGCGATCTCTTGTGTTGAACCGGTAAGTCGCTGCCCGGGAGGCACTAGTTCAGCGGACCGGCCTCTTTTTAACGTCTAATTTAAGACGGAGGACTTACAGTTTTGCCGTACGGTCATCGGTCACTGAGTTGGCCAGTGCGTCTCGGGGAAATTGGACTCCCGGCTTTTCGAAGGACCAAATTGTTAGGGAAATAATTCACCATCTCAGACCGTCCTCGGGCATCAAGGTAATATTTATTGCATATGCAAGAGAAATGAATTGCTGTTAGAGAAATTATACTTTAAATGTCAGTTATGAAAGACGCCATTTTGTTTATCATGGCCTAGAAATAAGTTATGAATCTAGGATTGAGCTAAAGACTAGTAATAAAATGGAGTCAGCAATATAATATGCTTAGATATGCAGTTTTCTGAATATATCCTGTATTTTTGTGTTGGCTTGGGGAGTTTTCAAGTCAGTATCCTGTAACCATTGTTAGATGAAGATAAAGTCTGTAACAGACACTTCCACCTTTCCTGTTGTGTCCAGAATAAAGTTGAAAATACATGAGACTGGGCATGTTTTAAGACAGGAAAGGGGGGTGTCCAGGGCTTATAAAAAAGACATGTACCACAGTATTTTCCTTAGAAATGACAGCATGAAGATGTAATGCTATTCATTTCTCTTGCGTATGCAGTAAATATTACCTTGATGCCAGAGGACGGTCTGAGACGGTGAATTATTTCCCTAACAATTTGGTCCTTCGAAGAGCCGGGAGTCCGATCCCCCGAGACGCACTGGCCAACAGTGACCGATGACCGTACGGCAAAACTGTAAGTCCTCCATCTTAAATTAGATGTTAAAAAGAGGCCGGTCCGCTGAACTAGTGCCTCCCGGGCAGCGACTTACCGGATCAGCACATGAGACCGCTCTTGGGACAAGGTAAGATTTTTATTTTTATTTTATTATTAACCTTTTGTGTTAGACTTGATTAGGAATTTGATGAATAAGGGATTTGAATATATACATACAATATAGAGATTGATCGAATGTTTATCTGTTTCTGTCCTATCTGCTTTACTCTTGTTGAGGGAAAATAAGTGGTCACGTATTCCCCGTATAGAATCGTCCGTGGCCATCCTGGATGGGCAGACCTAGTGACTAGCCCGCGTTTTGGGAAGATGCGCTCAGGGCGACCTGGCGGCAGTCGAGCACTGCGGGTGTTCTCTCTTGTGTGTTCTTGTTTGTTTCTTCTGGTTAATTGTCATTTGATATAGGGGTATGGGTGTAATAATCGAGTTATTACTGTATTAATAACTATATATCAATAATTCATATTGATGAGAAAAGTTCCAAGAAAAATCTGTTAAGTTCTCGTGTAAAACCTCCAAAATTGATTTAATGATCAATTAGCAAAATGTTACAAAAACAATGTCAAAATGTAGAATACAAAAATAGATTATTCTTAAAATAAAGTTTAAATCAGATATGTCTGTGTGTATATCTTGAGATCTGTGTGTGTGTGTGTCTTGATGGAGAGCTGCAATGCATCTGTCTTCTCCCCACAGCCTGTCTGTACTCCTACAATTAACTCCCACCTTTCCCAAAGAGGCTGGCTTAAAAACGGTTCGTTATAGTCCCATAGAAAAGACCGGGAAATTTGAATTACTCCTTCCAACATTCCTAAGGGCGGGGCTATGAACTATATGAAAAAGCTATCTTTTAAGAATCATTTAACTTACAATATATACATTTCCTTTAAACATATAAAATCCTACATATCAGTATACATATATGTAAAATGCAGTGTTCTTATTAATATCCTAATCAAAAAATATAGCAATGTAAAGAAACAGCTTATATTCTTAACATACTGAAACTTTGTGTCTTTGGAAAGACTGTAATCTAATCTTCTTACGATGGGGGAGGTGAAATGGTCTACACTAAATTGTATCCATATGTGAGATGAATCTCTCCCAAGAAATGCATACTAAGCCTAAACCAGCATAAACTTTCATGAGTATAAAAACCTATATAACTTCACCTTTTCCATACATAGAAGATATATATATATTTATATATATAATTCAATTATCACAAGAACTCAACCATTCATAAATTCTGATATTCTAACATTTCCCTCTCAAAATGATTGATTTATCCAATCTTATCATTTTTAAATCTAAATCTGAATCTAACTCTAAATTCATTTATACCTCAAACGCATCACATCCGTATTCATTCATGCCCAAAGATCTTAAGATAATTGACTCAAATATATATTTTCAAATGTGATTCTATATAAGGAAAAGTGAATTCATAACCCTTCATCTTCATATACCATAAAAAATATTTTCACAATTATTATTTTCTTTTTCTTTTACCAAATAAATCAATCCCCTTAATTTCATGATTCATAAATGTAACATTGTTGTACAATACTTTGAAATATAGATATCACTTCAGAAATTTGTTTCATATTTTCCCTCCAAATTGTGTTTAACATAAATCTATAATACATAAAACCTTTCTAATAACCTTGTCAAAATTAAACATAAAATATGTTCTTAACTTCAATTTGTTCATATAAGTGAGATGATTTCAAAACTAAATACATATTACAATGTAAAGTTAATCCTATCTTGTTTGTGTACCTTTAAGAAAAATGTACTCTGTCTTAATTAACACCAGATGTTCCCTCTAACTAGAATGACTCTATTGTAGGGATGTTTAACCCTTTCAACTCTGAAAATACACTATATATGAGTGTAAAAAATATCACATCTTGATATAATAAACATGTCCTGTCACATAAAAATGATATATAAAAACTGCAATATATCTGATGGATAAATGATTTCATCAGTAGTCAAAAAAAATCAAAAGTCCATTGTTTTTAGAATGTCCTCTCTTATCAGAGGTTCTCGAGAATTTTTTTCTTCCTCTTCTTCTTCCTGCACTCTGTAAAGTTGGAAAAACTTTATTGAACATTAAAATGACAACAATAATTATAACGAATGAATCTCTTCTGTCAATTCTTCTCCCAGAACTGATATTCTTAAACTTCAAGATTTTGTTCCCATCTGGAAGGTCTAGAAATAATAAATTTCTTTCTTTTGGTGACTTACAAGTCAGATCCTAAAAAAGAATGCAGTATCATTATTGAGAATTTAAATACATGCAAAATATACCTTCATTTACTTATTCATTTTACATACCAAAATTCTAATATTTTATTATGACATACAAACCATATTTTAATAATAACATTTCTAATTACCTTACTTTGCTCTATTTTTCTTAAAATTACCTATACTCTAATTTATTATTCTGTGTATTTAAACGACAGGACGCAATTTCTCTTTTTTTTTAGTCATAATATAAAATCTTGTTTTCATAAACCAAATAAAAGATTTTAAATTACCCCAGAAGACAAAAGCGAATTGTTTATCCATTCACTTCTCCTCTATAATATTTCAGAGTAATGCGTGCTGTACTGTACTTCTAACATTTTCAATTCAGCATTTTCTGTAGAATTTTTGCTGAATAGTATAACCATTCTTTGGGTAACACCTAGAAAGACCTGTTGAACAATTCTTAATATTATTGACAAATCCTGTCTCAAAGCATCTCTCAGCACTTGTTCTAACAATCCCATTTATAGGCTTTCTGAATAAATCTAGCTGAGAATGTTCTGTTATCACATCTACCTCTATGGGTTTAGATTTTAAAGTTTTAAAAAATGGGCAATATTTGTCATATAATTCTCCTGAATTAATTCTCTTAAAAAGAATTTTTAATGACAGATCAGGTGTCCGTAATATGATCATCCTAGATCTCACAATCTTTTCTGTTACTTTGACTGCAAAATAAACACTTAACAATTGCTTCATATTTGTGTCAAAAGTCTTTTCCATATTTGTCAAACCTCTGGAGAAAAAACCTATTATTTTCGGTTCACCATCTTTTACCTGAAATAAAATTACTGAGATGGAATTCTCAGATACCTTAGTAGACAATAAAACAGGCATAGACATTCCAATTTCGATTGTATGCAATGAAACAGCACTCTGCAAATCTCTTTTCAACATTTCAAAAACATCTGTATGGGTTTGAGACCATTGATCAAACACAACATCTTTTTGTTTCAAGAAATCAAATAATGGTTTAACTTTATCATCATATTCCTGTAAAAACTCTTTGCAAGAATTTACCTCACTCAAAAATTGATATAATGCCTTGTAAGATGTTGGAACTGGAATAGCAGAAATGTTTCTAACTTTTTCCTGTGATAACATTCTCTGTCCATGACTAATTTGCATATGAAGAAAGTTAACTTTATCTTTCATTAACTGAACTGACTCTGTGTTTAATTTCAATCCTGCTGTTTGTAACAAAGTAAATAACTCTGTCAACAGATTGACATGCTCCTCTGTATTTTGGGTAGACAACAAAATTTTGTCCACATGTTGGAAAACACATTTTGGTCTAGAAAATTTTGATAAAACTTTCTCCAAGCACTCGTGCACTATTCCGTCACTGATTTCCATTTCTGGAATTATTCTAGTGAAGGCATAAGTTTCTTTATTGAAACTGAAGGCAAGTTTATAATGACAACTGTTTGTTACTGGTACTGAAAAATGACTATTGGAAATTTCCAGTACTGAAAATACTTTGGCCTTGGCATCCATTTGTGACATTAAATTTAAATTAGGAACAATAGGTTTGTTATTTGTGATGCATTTATTCAGTGATCTTAAATCAACTGATAAAGAATACGAATCATCAGCATTCTTGATAGGCCAAATACAATTATTTACCACTGATTGTGCCTTCTTTAATATTCCTTGTTGTAAAAATGATTGTACAATGTCAGAAACTGGACCTATTGATTCTTGTGGCAACTTATTTTGAATTTGGGGTTCAGGGTCTCGTCCCTCAATTTCTATCTCAATATCTTTAAACAAACCTGTATCCATTTTGTTCTGACTCCAAAGACTTTCATGTGCTCTTACTGATTGTTCCAGTTCGAGATTGGTTCCTGTGTGTGGCCAATTAAAATCTGAAGAAATGTCAGCGACTGCTGTACAAATACTTCCAACATTATTGTACATGGAAGAATCTATTAACCTAGATTTGGGCATAGATGAATCTTTCCATATAGTAGAATTACTTAAATCAATAATCCAATCTAATTTACTAATCACATCCATGCCTAAAATATTCTCTGTATTTTGGCAACACCAGATGTCCATTTTAGTTTTTAAAACTCCCGGAATCTCGAAATTCACACCAGAAACTTTAGCTGCAACTGTATTTCCTTTTCCATTGAAACCAATTAAATTACATTTTGGAGAATCAATATTCACATGTAATTTGTTTTTAGTTAAACTGAGTTTAGATCCTAAATCTATTAACCATTTAGTATCCTTGCCATTTAATAAACCATGTACCCATGGCCTTCCACTTTCATCTAATAAAAGTGAAGTCACATATTTTAATGTTGGAGATGACTCAGAACCTTTTTTCCTAAATCCTGATGGTGATGGAAGTAATCCATCCCTCTTATTTTCATCATTGTTTTTCATATTGATTGAACTGTCATTAACAGTCAATGTACTGATCTGTTTGACTTCTGAAGCATAAGGCAAATCAGTCAAACAATTGTTTGAAGAAGAAAGAATATATTGCTCAGAAATATGTTCTGTATTTTCTACTTTCAAAGTTTTCCTTTGTGTAGTATGTAGGGAAGTATTTCCTATCTGCTCTGAAACTTTAGTTCTGCCTGTGACGTGTATCTCACCAACTCTGGGTGTGGCCTTACACGTGGCACTCTGAACGCCATTTTGTAATATATCTAAACGGTGTCTGCATTCAGCAGCTTTATTCAGTATTTTTGTTTTAAGCAAAACTTCATGTTCCTGGTCATCAACCTTGAAAAACCGCATATCTTGTACAAAAGGCTTCTGCATAGAATCTGCAGTAACATTCATAGAGTCTACATTAACATTAATCTCTAAACTCTTGCTTGACTCTACTTTAAACTTTACATTATTCTGTAACTCAGACAACTGAATATCCTTTATTTGAATTGCACTCTGCAAATCATCTATCCTTTCAGTCAAAATCTGACAATTAGTACATAAACTATTGTCCTTTGTTTCCTCTTTTGTACCAACTACATTGCTTCCAAAAACTCCTGATATCATTGTATCATAAACTTTAATCAACTTAATCAAATTCCTAACCTGTTTGCTGAATTTCTTAAATGCAAATTTTGACTTTTGTATTTTCTTATTAGCCTGTAAGCATTCATTGAACATGTAACACCATAATTCATCATCTTTAACAAACTTTGACAAATTTTTAAATTCTAAATCACTCTCACTGGATAATTCATGAATTAAATCCATAACTTACCAATGTAAGACGGCTTCCTTCATGTAACACGCGTTCCCTCTCTTGGCGGGAAATTACGTCATCAAGAAACAGATTTTTCTTGTACGTGCACAAACGTCTCACCGATTCTGATATTTCTTTTCCTTCCAAGTTCAATTCAATGATGCCGAAAATGAGCTTTTTCGATTTCTCCTGAAAGCTTGTCTGAATAATCACTGTTTTTGCTGATATTCCCTCTCGACAAGCGGAAGGAGAAATTATTGAAAAAAAATTCGATATTCGGACAAAAAGAATCTGGCAAATGGCTCGCCACTGTAATAATCGAGTTATTACTGTATTAATAACTATATATCAATAATTCATATTGATGAGAAAAGTTCCAAGAAAAATCTGTTAAGTTCTCGTGTAAAACCTCCAAAATTGATTTAATGATCAATTAGCAAAATGTTACAAAAACAATGTCAAAATGTAGAATACAAAAATAGATTATTCTTAAAATAAAGTCTAAATCAGATATGTCTGTGTGTACATCTTGAGATCTGTGTGTGTGTGTGTCTTGATGGAGAGCTGCAATGCATCTGTCTTCTCCCCACAGCCTGTCTGTACTCCTACAATTAACTCCCACCTTTCCCAAAGAGGCTGGCTTAAAAACGGTTCGTTATAGTCCCATAGAAAAGACCGGGAAATTTGAATTACTCCTTCCAACATTCCTAAGGGCGGGGCTATGAACTATATGAAAAAGCTATTTTTTAAGAATCATTTAACTTACAATATATACATTTCCTTTAAACATATAAAATCCTACATATCAGTATACATATATGTAAAATGCAGTGTTCTTATTAATATCCTAATCAAAAAATATAGCAATGTAAAGAAACAGCTTATATTCTTAACATACTGAAACTTTGTGTCTTTGGAAAGACTGTAATCTAATCTTCTTACGATGGGGGAGGTGAAATGGTCTACACTAAATTGTATCCATATGTGAGATGAATCTCTCCCAAGAAATGCATACTAAGCCTAAACCAGCATAAACTTTCATGAGTATAAAAACCTATATAACTTCACCTTTTCCATACATAGAAGATATATATATATTTATATATATATTTATATATATAATTCAATTATCACAAGAACTCAACCATTCATAAATTCTGATATTCTAACAATGGGCCCATACTAATATCCAGGTGCAGATAAAGGAAATTTGTCGATTGGATCTTAGATCCAGACAGTCTTGTAAACTGCAGAAAATCCCTTGGGGACACATAAATACTCCTAGATCAAAACATAAAAGAACCCCCTGTTGATACAAGGGTGTGGCCTGATAGATTTCTAGGCATATAAATACCCTTGGATCAAAAATACTTCCAGATAAAGAACCCCCCCCCTGATACAAGGGTGTGGCCTGATAGATTTCCAGGTAACAAACAGAGGACATTTGGCGGACCGCAGTGTTCATGCCAGCCTCATATGTTGTATTAATCCTGAGCAGGCACATAAATACCCTTGGATCAAGGACTGAAATATTAAATGTTTTGATAGGATGAAAGAACAGTCGGGAGAATTCAGTCTCCTCGTAATTCTGTAATTCTCTAAGACACCAGTGTTTTAGCAATACACAAGATCAGTAATCTAGAAGTGATATATCATGACTAGAAAGTCTGTGAGTGATTGCAAGTGATAAGATACTGTGTGCGTGTGTTGTGTCATTGTGAGAAGACATTAACAAAAAAAGAGCTCCGTGTGCACGATAAACAAAGTAGGTATGATCCATGGAAAATCTGTTAGTATGAATGAAGATGTTAGGTATATGTGTAGTCTAGACAAAGAGAATGTGACACTTCTTAAAATGTGGAAAACAAAGTATGATTTTGATGCGTTTTTAAATAAGGATTGTTGTGTAATACTGTGTAGAAAGCTTAAAAATGATGCCGGCATGAAAATAAGAAAACAGAAGAAATTAGGCCTTCCCCAGGCAAAGAAATGGCTTGAGGAGGCTAACCATAGGTTAAATTCAGAAAACCATAAAAAGACTATGTTTTTGAACAAAGAGGAGGACAATAATATGACCGTCCTCTGAAGTTTAGTTCAGCAAGTATTGACTGAACAAAACGTAACAAACCAAATGCAACCTGACTCTCCACTGTTTGCTGTTCCCCCGTGGTCACCTGGGTCACCCGCAGATGCAACCGATTCTCTTATGGCTGCAGCTAAACCCCTCTCAAGATGACTCTTGCTGTCCAGAGGAGTCCACAAGGGACTACCTTTACAGCAACTGTTACAAAATTTTTCGGGGACCTGGTGAACCAATTGATATCCCCCTCAGCTGGGGAACAAACAGAATGTGGAGAGGAAGAATTTCCACTAATTGAAGTTCCCAACCCTAGGGCAGGACAAAATGTAGGAGGTATAGTAGTCCCCAACACTATGATGGTCTATCGCCCCTGGACCCCTGAGGATGTTAAAAAAACTACTGAAGTGGTACCACATTCCAAGGTCAACATAGCTCAAATCAGGGATGGTATCATGGGAATGATTGCTAACTATCATCTTATTGGGAGGGAAATAGAGCAGAATATCAGACAGATCCTGGGTCCCGACTGGCATCATGTAGTGGGAGATTGGAGTGGATTAAACAATCAGGGAGTTGCGTTGCCTCATGATGATGCAGCACTAGAAAACAGGAGAAATGCTCTTATAGCAAGGATAGAGAACAGAAGGACAGGAAACACCTGAACAAGGCCCCGCATTCAGGACTATGCAAAAAAAAAAAGAGAAGGGAGTGTTTCCTGTGAGGTAAAAGAGGTCATTTGGCAAAAGAATGTAGGTCAAACAGAGAGGAAGAAGCATGACTAGAAGATGTTGGTATGTCTGCAGACAGAGATACAGAAGAAAATGATGAGAAAGAATCTGAAATTTTGGATGTGTGCGCTGTTCAAACTTGTTTGCATGCTAAAGTCAAGTCAGAAATAACCTTGGTTGTGAAGGGTAGATGGCTAACATTTCTCTGTGATACTGGGGTTTGTAGGACCCTAATACACCTGCTGGATATGAAAAAGGTAAAGAAAAAGGTGTAGTATATGTAAAATCGGAAAAATGGGTTGATGCACCAGGAGGCCGTGTCTGAAGGCCTTACTGTGGAAGATCCACAGACAGGTAAAAAGGCTCAGTGTAAAATTGTCATTTCAACTAAATGTCCTGTTAATTTGTTGGGTAGAGACATGTTGCACGCTCTTGATATTTCTGTCGTACCAGTGGAGGGAGGTCTCAGAGCCCATCGGCTGTGTGAAAAAGAAATCACAGCCGTGGATAATGAGCCCTGATACTGGAACAGCCTGGAATTTGCAAACTGAGGGATTAAATATACCCAAAACACTGGCAGAAATAATTGACGAAGAGTCTGTGAGGAAAAGGTATAAGGTCCAGACAAACCTCTATTGCACCATGTACTACAGAAAGATCTCTGGGCCTGATAAGTCCTATGATAAACAGTTAATGAGTCTCACTAACACTGAAGTTCTCTTAAAATGTCTGGACTGTGATAAGGAAAGGAAATAGCGTGGCTACTTGTCTCCTACCACAGCCTATTCTGCAAATATACAGGTAGGATACTGTACCTTGTGTTTCGGTCACCCAGAATACCAAGGTATCATGGCATGAGCTAGGAGAACTTATCACGAACTGGGTCCAACTGACAGATGAGAAACTAAAATCCAGAGGGATTCAGAGGTATAGGAGGCATAAGGGAGAGAAAGATGGGTGGAGACTCGTGCAGGATTTACAGGCAGTCAATGGGGCCGTATTACCGAGGGCCCCGGTGGTCCCAGACATGCATGTGCTCCTGAACGAGCTCTACCCAGAGAACAAGGTATTTTATGTCATCGATAACAGTAATCCTTCTTTTCCATTCCCTTACACAAAGACAGTCAGTTCTGGGTTGCATTTATGTACACGGAAAAAAAAAAGAAAGAGGTACACATACACTAGGTTATCACAGGAATATTGTGAAAGTCCAACTACCTTCTCACAAAGAATGTCCAATAATTTGTCTCGGTTTGTACCTCCCAGTGGGAGTTAAATTCTCTTGTATGTGGATGACATTCTGGTAGTAATGTATGTAAAATGACCATGGTTCTGATGCATTTCCTCGCAGACCAAGGTCAAAAGGTCAGCAAAGACAAATTACAACTGTGGAAAGAAAAGGTGAAATACCTGGGTTACATTTTATCTCAAGAAGGTAGACTTTTGCATGAGATCCGAAAAGAGGCCGTCCTTCAAGTCCCCATATCACATACCAAAAAATAAATGATGTCATTTCTTGGCATGGCAAATTTCTGTAGAGCATGGATAGCAAATTATGCTACGGAGGTGGAGCCTCTTTCTGATCTCATCTATGGTTCACTAATGGCTGCAAAAGATTCCATTCAGTGGAATGTGCAAGCAGAGGATGCATTTACGAAGGTAAAGCACCTCATTGTGGGTTATGCTTAGCCTTCCTAATTAAAGTAAAACCTTTTATCAGACTGTAGATTGTAAGGAAGGATCTCACTGATATTCCCTTTCTAGATGCTGACATTACCTTTTGTGTTGATGGGTCTTGTAAAGAGGACGATAAAGGGGTACATCAAACGGCATACGCTATAGTAACACATGACCAGGTCATTGAAGCCAGAATGAAATAAATGGCTTAATATTGTATAAAAAGCCTTCAATAATGATGATTTCTCGTGAGACAAATTTTGGAATTATTTCTGCTTGAGTCAGCTTAAATCAAACTGTGTGTTTTATTGTACACACATAAACTTGGAAAATACTTACAAAAATAGTACATTCATATTCAGAATTAGTGTTGTTTCATATAGAAACCAACACAAGTGGCTATTTGTAAATGTACAGCACACAGAAAGGGAACAGATCCAATTACTCTAGGAAATGCACTAACAGACAAGACCGCAAGGGAAGCTGCTACAGGACCGCAAAAAAACACACATATACTATACAGGTCCCCAAGAAAATGGTGAGGTACGGAAAGCTATTGATAAAACATGGTTATCAGAAATGCAGAAAACATCACCGGCAGGTGAAAAACAAAAGTGGTTATCTAAAGGGGCAACGCTGGTCAATGGTATATACACAAGTACAGAAGGTAAACCCATCTTACCTACATCACTATTTAGATATGCTGCATTATTGAGCCATGGGCAAGCCCATATCTCAAAAGGAGGGATGGTACAGGTGATCAACAAGGTGTTCACAACATATGGGTTTACGAACGACTCTAGAAACTTTTGCCTCACCTGTCCGCTTTGTACCAGATACCATGCTCAAGGTGCCCTAAGACCCTTAAGAGGTCATTTCCCACAACCCTCTTATCCCTTTCACACGATATGCATGGATTTTATGATTTTTGTTGTTTATAAAGTGGGCGGAAGCTTTTCCTGACACACCCAAATGGGCAGTCAGTAGCCAAAGTACTTATTAAAGAGGTGATTCCATTTCATGGGATCCTCTCTGTGATTTACAGTGACAACGGCTCCCATTTTGTAAACCGAACAATACAACAAATTGGTAAATGGTACAATATTGACCTAAAAAACCACTGTGTCTACCACCCACAATCTGTGGGCACAGTGGAGAGACACAATGGTACCTTAAAGAGTAAACTAAGAAAATTGTTGGAGGAAACAGGGAAAAATAAATGGGTTTAGTGTTTGCCAATGGCATTGTTGAGTATAAGAATGACCCCTACTGCTAAAGGACTAACACCGTATGAAATGTTGTATTGTAAACCTTATTATATTCCACAACTAGCCACCGTTCTTCTCCCTGAAGAGGAAATAGACTTGACTTGTATAATAAGAATGTTTTCATAAAATATTACTGGGTCAGAATGTGTAAATGAGAAAAAGAGTTACCCTAAGACTAAAATGCAAAGTATACCCCCATCAGTACAAGCATTACCAGGAAATTTTACTTGTTTTTCTAACAATGACAGTAATGGTACAAATGTTGGCACCCTATCCCCTGAATACTGTGCAACTACAACCCTTACTACAGACATTAAGTATGAACTAAAATGGTTTCAGGAACAGAAACAGCAATTGGCTGATGTTTGGTGTCTGTGTGGAGATAAGAGACTAAAACCCAGACTGCCACCTAGATGGGAGGGTAGTTGTGCCCTTACCCGATTGCTGCTTCCCTTTTATATAGTTCCTATGAGTGATAAATCAATGAAACTACCAGGTAAATACCTTTTTTTTAAACGAATTAAGCGAGAAACACCACAAGGCTCATTTGACAACCGAGTGTATATAGACGAAATAGGTGTTCCACGAGGAGTTCCAGATGAAATTAAAGCGCAGAATCAAATAACAGCAGGACTCACCTCACTCTTCATATGGGTCCAGCCCAACAAGAACATCGACTGGATAAACTACATCTACTACAACCAGCAGAGGTTTGTGAATTACACCAGAGATGCTATCAAAGGTATAGCAGCACAATTGGACGCCACCTCTTTGACAGCGTGGCAGAACCGTATAGCGTTGGATATGTTGCTGGCAGAAAGGGGCGGGGTATGCAAAATGTTCGGCACCTTCTGCTGCACTTTTATTCCAAACAATACGGCACCTGATGGAAGGATCACCAAAGCCTTACAAGGCCTACAAATGCTATCCGAAGAATTAGCTGAGAACTCTGGTGTAGAGAACCCCCTGACAGGACTTTTCGGAAAATGGTTTGGTAAATGGGGTGATCTTGCAAAAAGTTTGCTTATCTCTATTGTCATGACAGCCACAGTTCTTACATTGTGTGGATGTTGCTGCATTCCCTGTATTAGGGGAATTCTTCAAAGACTGATTGACACATCTTTAACAAAAACTATGGAACTCCAGAGCAACACGGAACTATACTCGGAACCTGATGATGAATTTACAACTCTCGCTAAGGACTTATCTGTCTAAATGATAATACCTGGTAAAATAAAATAACCTGGATATTTGAAGTATTGACATTATTAGTATAAAAGGAGGGAGATGTTAGAGAAATTATACTTTAAATGTCAGTTATGAAAGACGCCATTTTGATTATCATGGCCTAGAAATAAGCTATAGTGATAATATGGAGTCAGCAATATATACTCAGCAATATAATATGCTTAGATGTGCAGTTTTGAATATATCCTGTATTTTTGTGTTGACTTGGGGAGTTTTCAAGTCAGTATCCTGTAAGCATTGTTATATGCAGATAACAGTCTGTAACAGACACTTCCACCTTTCCTGTTGTGTCCAGAATAAAGTTGAAAATACATGAGACTGGGCATGTTTTAAGACAGGAAAGGGGGGTGTCCAGGGCTTATAAAAAAAGACATGTACCACAGTAATCTCTTAGAAATGATGAAGGCTGCATGAACGTGTAATTCATTTCTCTTGCATATGCAATAAATATTACCTTGATGCCCGAGGACGGTCTGAGATGGTGAAATTATTTCCCTAACAATATTTATATATAATATTTGGGGGTTCTCAGTCACTTTTCTAGTAAAAAATACTCATTTCAACTTGTAAACAAAGAGTTCCAGAAAAGTCCTGGTCAGCAAGTGGTGAAAACAAACGCCCTGCACTGATCTGCATTGATGTAAACGGGCGCCATAGAAAACAATGTGATTTCCATTGTGGTGTACACTATAGAGACAGCAAACGTAGGAGAACATGCACCAGTGTGGATGAGGGTAACATACAGGAAATAAGAAAAAAATACATTGAAAGCGCCCCAAACCTCCGCGCTCGCACGTAGAACTGAACGCATCCATAAGTATATGTAAACGGTGTTCAAATCACACATGTGAGGTATCACCACGATCGTTAGAGTGAGAGCGATAATTCTAGCCCTGGATCTCCTCTGTAACTCTAAACTGGTAACCTGTAAAAAAATGTCAACGGTCCCCTATGGAGATTTTTAAGTACTGTCGTTTTTCACCATTCCACGAGCGTGCGCAGTTTTAAAACGTGACATGTTAGGTATCTATTTATTCAATGTAACATCATCTATCACATTATACAACAAAAAAATGGGGTAACTATTGTATGTTTTTATTTTTTATTCATGAAGGCTCCCTGCACACTGGGCTTAAAAAAAGTCTGTTCTCTCAGGAGTAAAAAACGCTGATATAGAGCATTTTTTGTAGAAAGTTTAGACGTGTTTAGGAGAGTTTTACATTTTTTCTGCCTCCAAGTTCCAGTCAGAAATACGAATCAGACGGGTTATTTCTTCTGCCTCTAAACGTTAAACCCAAAATCTGCCTCCTAACGTCCTAATGTACATGGACACCTAGGAGAACATTGAGCTGCTTCTACAGGCAGAACACAAAACTCCTGGAGAAGAAACGTTTTTTATGTCAGTGTGCATGGAGCCCAAAGTCTATGTTTTCCCCCAAAATAAATTGTGTTTGAAAGAACATGTGACATAAAATATTCCAACGATCGCCATTTTATTCTCTAGAAGGGCCTCTGCTATAAAAAAATATATAATATTTGGCGGTTCTCAGTCATTTTTCTAGTAAAAAATACCAATTTAAAATTGTGAACAAAAAGTGCCAGAAAAGTCCTGGTCAGCAAGTGGTGAAAACAAACGCCCTGCACTGATCTGCATTGATGTAAACGGGGTCCGTAAAAGACAAAGGGGGTTATTTACAAAATGCAAATCCACTTTGCACTATAAGTGCAAACTACAAATGCAAAGTGCGCTTTAAATCGCACTGAAAGTGTACTTTGAAGTGCAATCATTGTAAATCTGAGGGGAAGATCTGAAATGAGGGGAAGCTCTCCTGGTTTTATCATCCAATCATGTGCAAGCTAAAATTCTGTTTTCTATTTTCCTTGCATGTCCCCCTCGGATCTACAGCGACTTTACTTCCAAGTGCACTTTCAGTGCAATTTCAAGCGCACTTTGCATTTGTAGTTTGCACTTGTAGTGCAAAGTGGATTTGCCTTTAGTAAATAACCCCCCAATGTGATTTCCGTTGTCGTGTACACGAGAGCGACAGCAAACGCAGGAGAACATGCACCCCAACCCTCCGTGCTCCCACACAGAACTGAACACACACATAAGGTGCACAAATATATGAAAACGGTGTTTATACCACACATGTGAGGTATTGTCACAAATGTTAGAGTGAGAGCGATAATTCTAGCCCTGGATCTCCTCTGTAACTCTGTAAACTTGTAATCTGTAAAAAAATATTCAAGTGTCGCCTATGGAGATTTTTAGGTACTGTGGTTTGTCGCCATTCCACGTGCGTGCGCAATTTTAAAGCGTGACATGTGAGGTATCTATTTACTTGGTGTAACATTATCTATCACGTTATACAAAGAAATTGGGGTAACAATTGTATTGTGTTTTTTTTTTGTAATAAGGTAAAGTGTATTTTTCCCTCAAAAAAATTGCGTTTGAAAGACGGCTGCGCAAATACCGTGTCACATAAAATATTGCATCAATCGCTGCCTCATTCTCTAGGGTCTCTGCTAAATATATATATATAATATTTGGGGGTTCTCAGTCACTTTCTAGTAAAAAATACTCATTTAAACTCGTAAACAAAAAGTTCCAGAAAAGGCCTGGTCTGACTTCCTGTTTTAGCTATGGTATACAGGAAGTGAAGGGAACTGACGGGGGTTATACCCCCCTTACTCTATATAAAATAATAATAATAATAAAGTTTTGCCTAGAGTTCTACTTTAATTTCTTCTGCTTATGAACCAATTAAAACCTTCTAGGTAGAAAAGAAAGGCGGCATGTCTTACATAGAACAGCAGCTACAATGGCATTTTGTAGAAGATCAGAGATAAAGATACATAAACACATATACAGCACATAGTTGTGAGATAATAAAACATGACGCCGGACAGATTTCCCACACTGACCCCCAATTCCGGCTGTTCGGAGGTTTAGATCTCTCGGGGGGGGGGGAGGAGGGGTTGTCATCACTTGTCTATAGTAAAAATACGCCATTTATTTGAAGGACAGGAGCTGTTAGGGCAAGACCGCTGCGCAAATACCGTGTCACATAAAATATTGCAACGATCGCCATCTTATTCTCTAGGGTCTCTGCTAAATATATATATATATATAATATTTGGGGGTTCTCAGTCACTTTTCTAGTAAAAAATACTCATTTCAACTTGTAAACAAAGAGTTCCAGAAAAGTCCTGGTCAGCAAGTGGTGAAAACAAACGTCCTGCACTGATCTGCATTGATGTAAACGGGCGCCATAGAAAACAATGTGATTTCCATTGTGGTGTACACTATAGAGACAGCAAACGTAGGAGAACATGCACCAGTGTAGATGAGGGTAACATACAGGAAATAAGAAAAAAATACATTGAAAGCGCCCCAAACCTCCGCGCTCGCACGTAGAACTGAACGCATCCATAAGTATATGTAAACGGTGTTCAAACCACACATGTGAGGTATCACCACGATCGTTAGAGTGAGAGCGATAATTCTAGCCCAGGATCTCCTCTGTAACTCTAAACTGGTAACCTGTAAGAAAATGTCAACGGTCCCCTATGGAGATTTTTAAGTACTGTCGTTTTTCACCATTCCACGAGCGTGCGCAGTTTTAAAACGTGACATGTTAGGTATCTATTTATTCAATGTAACATCATCTATCACATTATACAACAAAAAAAATGGGGTAACTATAGTATGTTTTTATTTTTTATTCATGAAGGCTCCCTGCACACTGGGCTTAAAAAATCATCTGTCCTCTCAGGAGTAAAAAACGCTGATATAGAGCATTTTTTGTAGAAAGTTTAGACGTGTTTAGGAGAGTTTTACATTTTTTCTGCCTCCAAGTTCCAGTCAGAAATACGAATCAGACGGGTTATTTCTTCTGCCTCTAAACGTTAAACCCAAAATCTGCCTCCTAACGTCCTAATGTACATGGACACCTAGGAGAACATTGAGCTGCTTCTACAGGCAGAACACAAAACTCCTGGAGAAGAAACGTTTTTTATGTCAGTGTGCATGGAGCCCAAAGTCTATGTTTTCCCCCAAAATAAATTGTGTTTGAAAGACCATGTGACATAAAATATTCCAACGATCGCCATTTTATTCTCTAGAAGGGCCTCTGCAAAAAAAAAATATATAATATTTGGGGGTTCTCAGTCATTTTTCTAGTAAAAAATACCAATTTAAACTTGTGAACAAAAAGTTCCAGAAAAGTCCTGGTCAGCAAGTGGTGAAAACAAACGCCCTGCACTGATCTGCATTGATGTAAACGGGGTCCGTAAAAGACAAAGGGGGTTATTTACGAAAGGCAAATCCACTTTGCACCATAAGTGCAAACTACAAGTGCAAAGTGCGCTTTAAATTGCACTGAAAGTGTACTTGGAAGTGCAATCATTGTAAATCTGAGGGGAAGATCTGAAATGAGGGGAAGCTCTCCTGGTTTTATCATCCAATCATGTGCGAGCTAAAATTCTGTTTTCTATTTTCCTTGCATGTCCCCCTCGGATCTACAGCGACTTTACTTCCAAGTGCACTTTCAGTGCAATTTCAAGCGCACTTTGCACTTGTAGTTTGCACTTGTAGTGCAAAGTGGATTTGCCTTTAGTAAATAACCCCCCAATGTGATTTCCGTTGTCGTGTACATGAGAGCGACAGCAAACGCAGGAGAACATGCACCCCAACCCTCCGTGCTCCCACACAGAACTGAACACACACATAAGGTGCACAAATATATGTAAACGGTGTTTATACCACACATGTGAGGTATTGTCACAAATGTTAGAGTGAGAGCGATAATTCTAGCCCTGGATCTCCTCTGCAACTCTGTAAACTTGTAATCTGTAAAAAAAATATTCAAGTGTCGCCTATGGAGATTTTTAGGTACTGTGGTTTGTCGCCATTCCACGTGCGTGCGCAATTTTAAAGCGTGACATGTGAGGTATCTATTTACTTGGTGTAACATCATCTATCACATTATACAAAGAAATTGGGGTAACAATTGTATTGTGGGTTTTTTTTTTGTAATAAGATAAAGTGTATTTTTCCCTCAAAAAAATTGCGTTTGAAAGACGGCTGCGCAAATACCGTGTCACATAAAATATTGCATCAATCGCCGCCTCATTCTCTAGGGTCTCTGCTAAATATATATATATATATATATATATATAATATTTGGGGGTTCTCAGTCACTTTCTAGTAAAAAATACTCATTTAAACTCGTAAACAAAAAGTTCCAGAAAAGGCCTGGTCTGACTTCCTGTTTTAGCTATGGTATACAGGAAGTGAAGGGAACTGACGGGGGTTATACCCCCCTTACTCTATATAAAATAATAATAATAATAAAGTTTTGCCTAGAGTTCTACTTTAATTTCTTCTGCTTATGAACCAATTAAAACCTTCTAGGTAGAAAAGAAAGGCGGCATGTCTTACATAGAACAGCAGCTACAATGGCATTTTGTAGAAGATCAGAGATAAAGATACATAAACACATATACAGCACATAGTTGTGAGATAATAAAACATGACGCCGGACATATTTCTCACACTGACCCCCAATTCCGGCTGTTCGGAGGTTTAGATCTCTCGGGGGGGGGGGGGGGGAGGGGTTGTCATCACTTGTCTATAGTAAAAATACGCCATTTATTTGAAGGACAGGAGCTGTTAGGGCAAGACCGCTGCGCAAATACCGTGTCACATAAAATATTGCAACGATCGCCATCTTATTCTCTAGGGTCTCTGCTAAATATATATATATAATATTTGGGGGTTCTCAGTCATTTTTTTTGTAAAAAATACTCATTTCAACTTGTAAACAAAGAGTTCCAGAAAAGTCCTGGTCAGCAAGTGGTGAAAACAAGCGCCCTGCACTGATCTGCATTGATGTAAACGGGCGCCATAGAAAACAATGTGATTTCCATTGTGGTGTACACTATAGAGACAGCAAACGTAGGAGAACATGCACCAGTGTGGATGAGGGTAACATACAGGAAATAAGAAAAAAATACATTGAAAGCACTCCAAACCTCCGCGCTCGCACGTAGAACTGAACGCATCCATAAGTATATGTAAACGGTGTTCAAACCACACATGTGAGGTATCACCACGATCGTTAGAGTGAGAGCGATAATTCTAGCCCTGGATCTCCTCTGTAACTCTAAACTGGTAACCTGTAAAAAAATGTCAACGGTCCCCTATGGAGATTTTTAAGTACTGTCATTTTTCACCATTCCACGAGCGTGCGCAGTTTTAAAACGTGACATGTTAGGTATCTATTTATTCAATGTAACATCATCTATCACATTATACAACAAAAAAATGGGGTAACTATAGTATGTTTTTATTTTTTATTCATGAAGGCTCCCTGCACACGGCTTAAAAAAACGTCTGTTCTCTCAGGAGTAAAAAACGCTGATATAGAGCATTTTTTGTAGAAAGTTTAGACGTGTTTAGGAGAGTTTTACATTTTTTCTGCCTCCAAGTTCCAGTCAGAAATACGAATCAGACGGGTTATTTCTTCTGTCTCTAAACGTTAAACCCAAAATCTGCCTCCTAACGTCCTAATGTACATGGACACCTAGGAGAACATTGAGCTGCTTCTACAGGCAGAACACAAAACTTCTGGAGAAGAAACGTTTTGTATGTCAGTGTGCATGGAGCCCAAAGTCTATGTTTTCCCCCCAAAATAAATTGTGTTTGAAAGACCATGTGACATAAAATATTCCAACGATCGCCATTTATTCTCTAGAAGGGCCTCTGCTATAAAAAAATATATAATATTTGGGGGTTCTCAGTCATTTTTCTAGTAAAAAATACCAATTTAAACTTGTGAACAAAAAGTTCCAGAAAAGTCCTGGTCAGCAAGTGGTGAAAACAAACGCCCTGCACTGATCTGCATTGATGTAAATGGGGTCTTTAAAAGACAAAGGGGGTTATTTACGAAAGGCAAATCCACTTTGCACCATCAGTGCAAACTACAAGTGCAAAGTGCGCTTTAAATTGCACTGAAAGTGTACTTGGAAGTGCAATCATTGTAAATCTGAGGGGAAGGTCTGAAATGAGGGGAAGCTCTCCTGATTTTATCATCCAATCATGTGCGAGCTAAAATTCTGTTTTCTATTTTCCTTGCATGTCCCCCTCGGATCTACAGCGACTTTACTTCCAAGTGCACTTTCAGTGCAATTTCAAGCGCACTTTGCACTTGTAGTTTGCACTTGTAGTGCAAAGTGGATTTGCCTTTAGTAAATAACCCCCCAATGTGATTTCCGTTGTCGTGTACACGAGAGTGACAGCAAACGCAGGAGAACATGCACCCCAACCCTCCGTGCTCCCACACAGAACTGAACACACACATAAGGTGCACAAATATATGAAAACGGTGTTTATACCACACATGTGAGGTATTGTCACAAATGTTAGAGTGAGAGCGATAATTCTAGCCCTGGATCTCCTCTGTAACTGTGTAAACTTGTAATCTGTTAAAAAAATATTCAAGTGTCGCCTATGGAGATTTTTAGGTACTGTAGTTTGTCGCCATTCCACGTGCGTGCGCAATTTTAAAGCGTGACATGTGAGGTATCTATTTACTTGGTGTAACATCATCTATCACATTATACAAAGAAATTGGGGTAACAATTGTATTGTGTTTTTTTTTTTTTGTAATAAGGTAAAGTGTATTTTTCCCTCAAAAAAATTGCGTTTGAAAGACGGCTGCGCAAATACTGTGTCACATAAAATATTGCATCAATCGCCGCCTCATTCTCTAGGGTCTCTGCTAAAAATATATATATAATATTTGGGGGTTCTCAGTCACTTTCTAGTAAAAAATACTCATTTAAACTCGTAAACAAAAAGTTCCAGAAAAGGCCTGGTCTGACTTCCTGTTTTAGCTATGGTATACAGGAAGTGAAGGGAACTGACGGGGGTTATACCCCCCCTTACTCTATATAAAATAATAATAATAATAAAGTTTTTCCTAGAGTTCTACTTTAATTTCTTCTGCATATGAACCAATTAAAACCTTCTAGGTAGAAAAGAAAGGCGGCATGTCTTTCATAGAACAGCAGCTACAATGGCATTTTGTAGAAGATCAGAGATAAAGATACATAAACACATATACAGCACATAGTTGTGAGATAATAAAACATGACGCCGGACATATTTCTCACACTGACCCCCAATTCCGGCTGTTCGGAGGTTTAGATCTCCCGGGGGGGGGGGGGTTGTCATCACTTGTCTATAGTAAAAATACGCCATTTATTTGAAGGACAGGAGCTGTTAGGGCAAGACCGCTGCGCAAATACCGTGTCACATAAAATATTGCAACGATCGCCGTCTTATTCTCTAGGGTCTCTGCTAAATATATATATATAATATTTGGGGGTTCTCAGTCACTTTCTAGTAAAAAATACTCATTTCAACTTGTAAACAAAGAGTTCCAGAAAAGTCCTGGTCAGCAAGTGGTGAAAACAAACGCCCTGCACTGATCTGCATTGATGTAAACGGGCGCCATAGAAAACAATGTGATTTCCATTGTGGTGTACACTATAGAGACAGCAAACGTAGGAGAACATGCACCAGTGTGGATGAGGGTAACATACAGGAAATAAGAAAAAAATACATTGAAAGCGCCCCAAACCTCCGCGCTCGCACGTAGAACTGAACGCATCCATAAGTATATGTAAACGGTGTTCAAACCACACATGTGAGGTATCACCACGATCGTTAGAGTGAGAGCGATAATTCTAGCCCTGGATCTCCTCTGTAACTCTAAACTGGTAACTTGTAAAAAAATGTCAACGGTCCCCTATGGAGATTTTTAAGTACTGTCGTTTTTCACCATTCCACGAGCGTGCGCAGTTTTAAAACGTGACATGTTAGGTATCTATTTATTCAATGTAACATCATCTATCACATTATACAACAAAAAAATGGGGTAACTATTGTATGTTTTTATTTTTTATTCATGAAGGCTCCCTGCACACTGGGCTTAAAAAATCATCTGTTCTCTCAGGAGTAAAAAACGCTGATATAGAGCATTTTTTGTAGAAAGTTTAGACGTGTTTAGGAGAGTTTTACGTTTTTTCTGCCTCCAAGTTCCAGTCAGAAATACGAATCAGACGGGTTATTTCTTCTGTCTCTAAACGTTAAACCCAAAATCTGCCTCCTAACGTCCTAATGTACATGGACACCTAGGAGAACATTGAGCTGCTTCTACAGGCAGAACACAAAACTCCTGGAGAAGAAACGTTTTTTATGTCAGTGTGCATGGAGCCCAAAGTCTATGTTTTCCCCCAAATAAATTGTGTTTGAAAGACCATGTGACATAAAATATTCCAACGATCGCCATTTTATTCTCTAGAAGGGCCTCTGCTATAAAAAATATATAATATTTGGGGGTTCTCAGTCATTTTTCTAGTAAAAAATACCAATTTAAACTTATGAACAAAAAGTTCCAGAAAAGTCCTGGTCAGCAAGTGGTGAAAACAAACGCCCTGCACTGATCTGCATTGATGTAAATGGGGTCCGTAAAAGACAAAGGGGGTTATTTACGAAAGGCAAATCCACTTTGCACCATAAGTGCAAACTACAAGTGCAAAGTGCGCTTTAAATTGCACTGAAAGTGTACTTGGAAGTGCAATCATTGTAAATCTGAGGGGAAGATCTGAAATGAGGGGAAGCTCTCCTGATTTTATCATCCAATCATGTGCGAGCTAAAATTCTGTTTTCTATTTTCCTTGCATGTCCCCCTCGGATCTACAGCGACTTTACTTCCAAGTGCACTTTCAGTGCAATTTCAAGCGCACTTTGCACTTGTAGTTTGCACTTGTAGTGCAAAGTGGATTTGCCTTTAGTAAATAACCCCCCAATGTGATTTCCGTTGTCATGTACACGAGAGCGACAGCAAACGCAGGAGAACATGCACCCCAACCCTCCGTGCTCCCACACAGAACTAAACACACACATAAGGTGCACAAATATATGTAAACGGTGTTTATACCACACATGTGAGGTATTGTCACAAATGTTAGAGTGAGAGCGATAATTCTAGCCCTGGATCTCCTCTGTAACCCTGTAAACTTGTAATCTGTAAAAAAAATATTCAAGTGTCGCCTATGGAGATTTTTAGCTACTGTAGTTTGTCGCCATTCCACGTGCGTGCGCAATTTTAAAGCGTGACATGTGAGGTATCTATTTAGTTGGTGTAACATCATCTATCACGTTATACAAAGAAATTGGGGTAACAATTGTATTGTGTTTTTTTTTTTGTAATAAGGTAAAGTGTATTTTTCCCTCAAAAAAATTGCGTTTGAAAGACGGCTGCGCAAATACTGTGTCACATAAAATATTGCATCAATCGCCGCCTCATTCTCTAGGGTCTCTGCTAAAAATATATATATAATATTTGGGGGTTCTCAGTCACTTTCTAGTAAAAAATACTCATTTAAACTCGTAAACAAAAAGTTCCAGAAAAGGCCTGGTCTGACTTCCTGTTTTAGCTATGGTATACAGGAAGTGAAGGGAACTGACGGGGGTTATACCCCCCTTACTCTATATAAAATAATAATAATAATAATAAAGTTTTGCCTAGAGTTCTACTTTAATTTCTTCTGCTTATGAACCAATTAAAACCTTCTAGGTAGAAAAGAAAGGCGGCATGTCTTACATAGAACAGCAGCTACAATGGCATTTTGTAGAAGATCAGAGATAAAGATACATAAACACATATACAGCACATAGTTGTGAGATAATAAAACATGACGCCGGACATATTTCTCACACTGACCCCCAATTCCGGCTGTTCGGAGGTTTTAGATCTCTCGGGGGGGGGGGGGGAGGGGTTGTCATCACTTGTCTATAGTAAAAATACGCCATTTATTTGAAGGACATGAGCTGTTAGGGCAAGACCGCTGCGCAAATACCGTGTCACATAAAATATTGCAACGATCGCCGTCTTATTCTCTAGGGTCTCTGCTAAATATATATATATAATATTTGGGGGTTCTCAGTCACTTTCTAGTAAAAAATACTCATTTCAACTTGTAAACAAAGAGTTCCAGAAAAGTCCTGGTCAGCAAGTGGTGAAAACAAACGCCCTGCACTGATCTGCATTGATGTAAACGGGCGCCATAGAAAACAATGTGATTTCCATTGTGGTGTACACTATAGAGACAGCAAACGTAGGAGAACATGCACCAGTGTGGATGAGGGTAACATACAGGAAATAAGAAAAAAATACATTGAAAGCGCCCCAAACCTCCGCGCTCGCACGTAGAACTGAACGCATCCATAAGTATATGTAAACGGTGTTCAAACCACACATGTGAGGTATCACCACGATCGTTAGAGTGAGAGCGATAATTCTAGCCCTGGATCTCCTCTGTAACTCTAAACTGGTAACCTGTAAAAAAATGTCAACGGTCCCCTATGGAGATTTTTAAGTACTGTCATTTTTCACCATTCCACGAGCGTGCGCAGTTTTAAAACGTGACATGTTAGGTATCTATTTATTCAATGTAACATCATCTATCACATTATACAACAAAAAAATGGGGTAACTATTGTATGTTTTTATTTTTTATTCATGAAGGCTCCCTGCACACTGGGCTTAAAAAAATCATCTGTTCTCTCAGGAGTAAAAAACGCTGATATAGAGCATTTTTTGTAGAAAGTTTAGACGTGTTTAGGAGAGTTTTACGTTTTTTCTGCCTCCAAGTTCCAGTCAGAAATACGAATCAGACGGGTTATTTCTTCTGCCTCTAAACGTTAAACCCAAAATCTGCCTCCTAACGTCCTAATGTACATGGACACCTAGGAGAACATTGAGCTGCTTCTACAGGCAGAACACAAAACTCCTGGAGAAGAAACGTTTTTTATGTCAGTGTGCATGGAGCCCAAAGTCTATGTTTTCCTACAAAACAAATTGCGTTTGAAAGACCATGTGACATAAAATATTGCAACGATCGCCATTTTATTCTGTAGAAGGGCCTCTGCTATAAAAAATATATAATATTTGGGGGTTCTCAGTCATTTTTCTAGTAAAAAATACCAATTTAAACTTGTGAACAAAAAGTTCCAGAAAAGTCCTGGTCAGCAAGTGGTGAAAACAAAGACGCCCTGCACTGATCTGCATTGATGTAAACGGGGTCCGTAAAAGACAAAGGGGGTTATTTACGAAAGGCAAATCCACTTTGCACCATAAGTGCAAACTACAAGTGCAAAGTGCGCTTTAAATTGCACTGAAAGTGTACTTGGAAGTGCAATCATTGTAAATCTGAGGGGAAGATCTGAAATGAGGGGAAGCTCTCCTGATTTTATCATCCAATCATGTGCGAGCTAAAATTCTGTTTTCTATTTTCCTTGCATGTCCCCCTCGGATCTACAGCGACTTTACTTCCAAGTGCACTTTCAGTGCAATTTCAAGCGCACTTTGCACTTGTAGTTTGCACTTGTAGTGCAAAGTGGATTTGCCTTTAGTAAATAACCCCCCCAATGTGATTTCCGTTGTCGTGTACACGAGAGCGACAGCAAACGCAGGAGAACATGCACCCCAACCCTCCGTGCTCCCACACAGAACTGAACACACACATAAGGTGCACAAATATATGTAAACGGTGTTTATACTACACATCTGAGGTATTGTCACGAATGTTAGAGTGAGAGCGATAATTCTAGCCCTGGATCTCCTCTGCAACTCTGTAAACTTGTAATCTGTTAAAAAAATATTCAAGTGTCGCCTATGGAGATTTTTAGGTACTGTAGTTTGTCGCCATTCCACGTGCGTGCGCAATTTTAAAGCGTGACATGTTAGGTATCTATTTACTTGGTGTAACATTATCTATCACGTTATACAAAGAAATTGGGGTAACAATTGTATTGTGGGTTTTTTTTGTAATAAGATAAAGTGTATTTTTCCCTCAAAAAAATTGCGTTTGAAAGACGGCTGCGCAAATACTGTGTCACATAAAATATTGCATCAATCGCCGCCTCATTCTCTAGGGTCTCTGCTAAAAATATTTTTTTTTTCAAAATAGTTTATTAAATTTTTCATGAATACAGGGTATAGGCAGCATACATATTGCGGTACTTTACACATGTGTGAAAAAGATAGAAACATTATAGAGGCAGAGTTGCCTAACAATCAAAATACAGTCAAATAACAGATATAAGTGTCTCGTCGTGTGAGGTGCAAACTCGCACAAGTGTACATAGGACTGGAGTCGGTTGGTGCCTAATAACTTTAAGGGAGAGGTACACCGTGGTGGTTGGCCCACAATTCATCCACCCCTCTAAGGGAACTTTCTGTGGATGAAAGGGTGACTGGGTGCATGTACATCAGAGTGAAACATTGAGCGGTGGGTTAGGGCAAAGTAGCTATTTTCGTGAGGAAGCATCATTAAAAAGGTGCTGAAACAGCGGAGGGAAGTTGGGGGGGGTGGTGAGGAGGGGAAAGGGGTTCAGTGACGTAACCAAGGTGTGTCTATACTATGTTACCGGAGGGTTCAGTGATGTAGTGAAAAAAAAACTTATCTTCAGCGGTAGCAGAGAGTGGGAGCAGTATCCCGTGTGAGATCATTGGGACGCGTATTGGGGGTGAGTTGCCCGGAGGTTCTGGGAGAGGGCAGTAAAGAGAGTTGTGTGTTTGGGTTTTCAGTTCTCATGATGGAGATGCTGAAGTGTCGGGAGGTGTATTCTGAGTCAAGGAGTGTTTGTAGTGGAGCCAGCATGTCCACGTGGTGTGGAATTTGGACGGGTTGTCCTGGGCCTGACTTATGAGTTTTTCCATGTCAGCGATTCTATCTACTCGGCGGATCCAGTCGTTTACCGATGGGGGGGTAGTAGTTCTCCAAAGGAGTGGGACGCAGAGGTTGGCAGCATTAATAAGGTGTAGTGTAAGTGAGTTTTTATAGGAACCCAGAGGGGCCGGGGTGTGGTGCAAGAGATAATGTGCGGGAGAAAAGGCAGGTGTGTAGGTGGTTATTTTTGAAATTAGTTGATGAATCTCAGACCAGAAAGGTTGGATGATGGGGCAATCCCACCATATGTAGAGAAGGGTGCCGTGTGCTGCATTGCATCTCCAACAGGTTGGGGATACTGTCGGGTGGAAATGATGCACTTTGTCAGGGGTCCTATACCATTTTGAAAACAGTTTGTATCTATTCTCCTGAGTTGCGACGTTTATTGAGCCTTTATGTAGGAGAGTGAAGATGCGTTCCCATTCAGTGGGAGTGAGATCTAGAGCAAGATCTGACTCCCATTGTCGTACCAGTCGGTCTTCCTTAACTTTACAATCGGAGTGTAATAGGGAATAAACGGAGGAGATTAGATGGCCCTGAGGTTCTGTGC
This sequence comes from Aquarana catesbeiana, assembly GCF_042186555.1. NCBI lineage: Eukaryota > Metazoa > Chordata > Amphibia > Anura > Ranidae > Aquarana > Aquarana catesbeiana. The sequence goes on from NC_133325.1 coordinate 805,459,937, forward strand.
TGGTGCACAGTAGTTCAAAGGGTGAGAGGTCTTTCTGCCAGTGAGTGGTGCGTTTAGAGGAGGAGAAAAAGTGCCGTAGTTGGAGATATTTATAGAAGGGGATGTTGTATTCTGGGATGGTGTTTAAGAGTTCGTGATATGGTAGGAGAGAGCCATTGCGGAAGAATCGTTGTGCTCTGGCATGTGAAGTTCGTGCATTAAGAGTTGAGTCTTTGAGTGTGAGTCCAGGAGGGAATTCTGGGTTATTTTCTAGGGGCGTCATGGGGCCAACAGAAGGGGTGATAGCCAGTGTTCTACTTGCTATTTTAAAGATGGAGAGGGTGGCTCCGATGAGTGGGTGTGTTGTATAGTCTTTGGGAATAGAGGTAAGTCCTATCCATGGTGCGTTCCTAATCGGTAAGTTGGCAAAAGAGTCTTCTACAGTTGTCCATTCCTTGGTGGGGCTGTGTACATGCCAATCCACCACCCTGGTTAGGTGGCAGGCCCAGTAGTATTTTAGAATGTTTGGGAGGCCTAAGCCTCCCAAAGGTTTGGGTAAGGTCAGTCTGTCCCAGCATATACGTGGGGTTTTGGAGGCCCAAATAAAGAGTCTGCACATACGTTTGTAGGACTTAAAAAATGAGGATGGTAATTTGATGGGAATTGCCTGAAGGAGATAGAGGAGTCTGGGTAGGACGTTCATTTTAATGATGGCGATTCTGCCCATCCAAGAGAAAGATACCAGATGCCACTTCTGTAGATCACCTTGGATGGACATGAGCGCTGGGGAAAAATTAGTGGCATAAAGGTCCTTTAAATTTGCTGGGATCTTAATTCCGAGATAGGATAGGGCCTGTCGTTCCCAAACAAAGGGGAAGTTGAGTTTACATTGGGACACTACGGCATTTGGCAGAGTAATGTTTAGGGCTTTGGATTTTTCAAAATTAATTTTTAGATTCGACAGAGATTGGAAGAGCGAGAAATCTGCCAACAGGTTGGGGATAGTGGTGATAGGATCGGTCAAGAATAGTAAAATGTCGTCGGCATATGCGGCCATTTTGTATTGTTTATGATTGATTTCTATGCCTTTAATGGAGGGGTTGTCCCTAAGTTTGCGGAGCATGGGTTCCATGGACAAAATGAAAATTAGTGGGGATAAGGGGCAGCCCTGTCGGGTTCCGTTGGAGACAGAGAAGGCGTCTGACAGGGTACCGTTAACTCTGATTCTTGCCGTAGGAAGCGAGTAGAGGGCCAAGATCATCTGTAACATGCGGGGTGGTAGGCCTATCGCCTGTAGTGAGGCTTCCATATAATCCCAGGCCACCCTGTCAAACGCCTTCTCCGCATCGAGGGAAAGAAAAAACCCCGGAGTGGAGGTTTTGGAGAGCCTTAGTGGTGTTGTCCCGAGCTTCTCTGCTTGGGACAAAGCCCACCTGGTCTAGTGATATAAGGTTCGGGATGAAGGGTAGAATGCGATTCGCTAGGGTTTTGGCGTAGAGTTTTACGTCCACATTTAGTAAAGATATTGGGCGATAGTTTGATACTAGTGTGGGGTCTTTGCCAGATTTGGGGATAAGAGTAATATGTGCTTCTAGAATATCTTTGTGTGCTGCTGAGTTGGTTGTGAGATCGTTGAGGGCTTTGGTGAGATGAGGGATCAGAATAGTCGGGAACGTTTTGTAATAACTGACCGATAGGCCGTCCGGGCCAGGGCTCTTGCCTGTTTTCATTTGTTTTAGGCCTTAGTGGTGTTGTCCCGAGCTTCTCTGCTTGGGACAAAGCCCACCTGGTCTAGTGATATAAGGTTCGGGATGAAGGGTAGAATGCGATTCGCTAGGGTTTTGGCGTAGAGTTTTACGTCCACATTTAGTAAAGATATTGGGCGATAGTTTGATACTAGTGTGGGGTCTTTGCCAGATTTGGGGATAAGAGTAATATGTGCTTCTAGAATATCTTTGTGTGCTGCTGAGTTGGTTGTGAGATCGTTGAGGGCTTTGGTGAGATGAGGGATCAGAATAGTCGGGGACGTTTTGTAATAACTGACCGATAGGCCGTCCGGGCCAGGGCTCTTGCCTGTTTTCATTTGTTTTAGGCCTTAGTGGTGTTGTCCCGAGCTTCTCTGCTTGGGACAAAGCCCACCTGGTCTAGTGATATAAGGTTCGGGATGAAGGGTAGAATGCGATTCGCTAGGGTTTTGGCGTAGAGTTTTACGTCCACATTTAGTAAAGATATTGGGCGATAGTTTGATACTAGTGTGGGGTCTTTGCCAGATTTGGGGATAAGAGTAATATGTGCTTCTAGAATATCTTTGTGTGCTGCTGAGTTGGTTGTGAGATCGTTGAGGGCTTTGGTGAGATGAGGGATCAGAATAGTCGGGAACGTTTTGTAATAACTGACCGATAGGCCGTCCGGGCCAGGGCTCTTGCCTGTTTTCATTTGTTTTAGTGCGAGAAGGACTTCTTCAGTGGAGATAGGTTGGTCTAAACTTTGAGAGTCGTCTAAGGGGATGGGGGTTGGGCTGTATTGCACTAAAAAGTCTTTGATAGCTGCCTTACGGTTCGTGTTGCTGTCAAAGGTGTGCGCTGTTGGGAGGTTGTACAGTTTGGAAAAGTATTGTATGAATTGGTCTGAGATCTCCTTATTGGTAACTGCTGCGTCTCCCGATGGTCGGTGTATTTTGTGGATTGTCTGAGCCGCCCTCCTGGATTGGAGAGCTCTCGCCAGGAGTTTGCCTGCTTTATTGCTAAATTCGTAGTAGAGCTTTTGTGTCAGTGCGAATTTGCGTTTTACAGTGTTGTTCAGTGTTTCCAAGAGTTCCTCTCTTGCCGTTGTGAGGTCCGCCAAAGAGGAAGTCGCCAGAGATGCCTTGTGTACCTGTTCTAGCGTGTGGATGCGTTTAGTCAGTTCTGTAATGTGCGCATTTCTGCATTTGTTCCGTTGTGCTGCTACGGATATCAATTCACCCCGTACCACGCATTTGTGTGCGGCCCAGATGACCGATGGTGCAGCCATGTCGGGGGAGTTTTCTGTAAAAAAGTTAGAGAGGCAGTCAGTTATCCGTTGTGTGGTAACGGGGTCTGTCAATAAGGAGCTGTCAAGCCTCCATATGTGGTTCTTGTGATGTGCTGTAGGTATAAGGAGGGTCATGGATATGGGGTTGTGGTCAGAGAGTATAGCCGGGTCAATGGTAGCTTTGGTGAGATTGTGTAAAACATTCTGAGACAAAAAGAAGTGGTCTAGTCTAGCATATTTATTATGTGGTGTTGAAAAAAAGGTGAAGTCCTTCACTTTAGGGTGCAATGTGCGCCACGTGTCATGAAGCAATAAGTTGTTAAATTGCATTTTAATAGCTTTGAGGGCCCGGTATGTCAGGGATGAGGTGCCATTCGAGGTATCCATGGGGGGGCTGAGAGCGACATTAAAGTCGCCACCAACAATCAGTGTGCCAGTTTGGAAACTAGTTAGGTGTTGGAGTGTGGAGCGGAAGAAGGACACTTGTTTGGTGTTTGGGGCATATATGTTGGCGATCGTGTGTTGCTTACCGTATATGGTGCCCTTGATAAAGAGGAATCTGCCCTGCGGGTCCCTTTGAACCGCAGAGACCAGAAAGGGGCAGTTTTTGGAGAACAGAATGGATACGCCCTTTGATTTTGCCTCATCGTTGGAGGAATGATATACTGTGGGGAAATGGTTATCTTTTAGTTTAGGGATCGCGTCTGTGTGAAAGTGTGTCTCTTGTAGGAGAGCTATCTGGGTCTTTGATTGGCGTAAGCAATATAGAAGTTTGGACCTCTTTTCAGGAGTGTTGAGACCCCTAATGTTGATCGAGCAAATTTTGATAGAGTTTGTCGAGGATTGTGCGTCTGTATTCTGGGGGTTTATGGTATTTGTGTCTGCCATAGTGTAGTCAAGGGGTGAGGATAAGGGGATATTGGGTATTGGGTGCCTCCGGTGAATGTGGGTAGTGTATGTTTGACACGTCAGTCACTGGTAGGGAACCGATGAGGTGTGGAAACGGATGTCCACAGACCTCGGGAAGAGGTGGTTATCGGAAGAGTACAACGCGCGGTCAGAGCACGTGCACCTAATCAAGGTACAGCGCTCCGGCCCGTACCTGTGTGGGGGTTGGCCTAACTCGAGGCAGTAAGGATGAAGCGGAAAAAGGTGATAAAGAAACCGAAAAGGTAAAAAGAAAAAAGACGATTCTATTGTCCGCCGCCACAGGATAATAGATATTATTGGCGAAGGTGAGTGATGAATGTATTTGTTGGGGTGGTTCCAACTGGAGCAGGGGTGCATTGATGAGGTAGTAAAGTGTGTGAACGGTCAAGTGATCGTTATCCCATGAGACCAGCTGTTAGTCTCGGCCCGATCATGTCGGTCTGGTACCCATCACGTCCGCCCCCTCGGCAGGACCACGGGTTCCAGACACGACGAATATCAGTGCTCGGGTCTAGAGCTGGTGTCATGACACGTTCAAATACTACATTTGTAATGAGACAAAAGCGTAGGGAGGATATAAAATATGAGGTCTTATAAGTCAGAGGGGGTGTCTAAATGGCCTGAGCTTTAGGACAGTCAGGGTATGGTGACAATCAGAGGTAAGCATTGTAAAAAGCTAGTAAGTTAAGGCTCTATAGATGACAACCTGAGAGACCATACATGCTATAGTAAGTTGAAGAGGACGAGGCACCTGGGGGGTAAGTAATGTCACTTTCAAGCAATGAGAGTTCCTCATGGCAGGTACCTGTTCCGTCGATCCGTGCAACAAGGCAGTCTAAGGTGTAGCTAGACCGGCGTGCTGAATATGCCTCGCGCTCGTGCTGCAGTCTTGAATCCGGTTGTGGTGAAGCCAGGTCGGTTGAAGAAGACGTGTTCGGCCGCACTCATGGCTTGTAGAGTGACTGTGCAGCGAGAGTCATTAATTTGTGGCGTGGAGGAGGGGAGTGGAATCCGTTGTTGGTGTTGTCCGCGTCTTCCGCAACGGTGACGCACGGCGTCGTGTGGAGCTCAGTCTTGGAGCAGGAAGGTAGGGGCAGTGTCCATCCCGTCGTCATCTTGGCAGGGGGCGTGGGTAGAAGCCGTGCGGAATCCTGGTAGTTGTAGTAGAGGACCGAGGGCTTGTTGCTGGGCCGATTGCTAGGAGAGAGCGGTGTAGTGGGATCATATGAGAACGCCTCCAAGGGGGGAAAACACAGAGTTGACTTGGCATTAGATATTACGAGATGAGAGAGAGCGCATTCAGCCGTTTTGGATAGTGCTGGAGGTCTACAAGGAGGGTCATTACCGGGGGGTGAAGGGAGGTCCCGTACAGTTATTCATTCTGGTACCATAGCTCAGAAAATAAATTTAAATAAAGGAAATGTAAAGAATAAAGTTCACAGATTCTTCAGTTAGGCTGTAACCACGTCAGGGAAAACTAGACAGTGTGCCTTTCAAAGGGGCCCAACGGGGCCAACTGAGAGTACAACTCGGTACATAGCAGACCCATATCAGCGGTCCCGGTGGGCTCTCCTGGATCGTGGTGACTCAGGCGAAATGGGATCTCGGTATCCGCGGGGATCGGCCTGGTGTCTGTAAGCAGAGGGAGAGCGTCTCCTACGGAATCTGGAGGCCTGAGTCTCCATGGGCATGTCCCGTGCTGTGCCTTTGCTTGCGAACAGAGGGCGGAAGGTGGCATACCAGTTAGGAACTGGGGTCAGTGGTATGTCCAGCAGATCACAGAAGTGTGGCAGGTCTTCTGGTACCTTTAAGAGGGCTGTGCGGCCATGTGTGGAGGCGGACAGGCAAAATGGAAACTTCCATTTATAAGGGATGTTCCTCTCCCTCAATGTGTCCAGCAGGGGCTTGAGGTCTCGTCTGTGCTGCAGGGTGATGCCGGAAAGATCTTGGTAGATTTGGATGGGTGCGCTTGCATGAAGGATTTGTTGTTTCCCTCTGGCTTGTCGAAGTATGTCTTCTTTTATTTTAAAATCTACTAGGCAGCAGATGATGTCGCGCGGGGGGTCGCTCTCTCTGCCTTTAGGGCGCAGGGCACGATGTATTCTTTCCATGAGGATGGGGGTCTGAGGAGGCCTGCGGAGGAGGTTGTTGAAAAGAGCAGTGATAGCAGGAGTGATTTGGTCGCCCTCTATTGACTCAGGCATACCGCGGATCCTGAGGTTATGGCGCCTGCCGCGGTTGTCCAGGTCCTCGATGTGCCTCTGCATGTCCCTCATTTGCAGTGTGTGAGAGTCAATGGAAGAGGCGGCAGAGCGGAGGGTAGAGTCATGGCGGTCTGTCACTGTCTCCACCTTGTTCACCCTGTCAGTGAGGTCGCGTAAGTCAAGCCTTATCTCTGAGATGGCTGCGGCTAGGGTTTCTTTGATTTCATCAGCAATGGAGCGGAGATCTTGTAGGCATATGGGAGTTTGGAGCCCTGGCTCAAGACTGATTCCACCTCCATGAGGAAGAACATGAGGGGAGGTTGATTGAGGAGGGTCGAGCATTAGTGGCGGTTGTGCCTGGGAGCGGGAAGGTCCGTGCCGGGAGGGCGCCATATTGCCTCTGCTGTTCCAGAACATCTCCGGGATGTTATGGCTCTGGGACCCTGAAAGAGCTCTGGGGGAGCGAGAACGGGAGGCGGACGAGGTCCGGGAAGCTGTCCCCATAGTCTGGCAATGTTTGTAGTTTGAATACCTTCGGTAATAGACGGCTTTTTCCTGTGGCGGCCGGAGCTCAGGAATCAAGCGACCTTCCTCATGCCAGGTCAGGCCACGCCCCCTCTGCTAAAAATATATATAATATTTGGGGGTTCTCAGTCATTTTCTAGTAAAAAATACTCATTTAAACTCGTGTTTTTTTTTTTTGTAATAAGATAAAGTGTATTTTTCCCTCAAAAAAATTGCGTTTGAAAGACGGCTGCGCAAATACTGTGTCACATAAAATATTGCATCAATCGCCGCCTCATTCTCTAGGGTCTCTGCTAAATATATATATATAATATTTGGGGGTTCTCAGTCACTTTCTAGTAAAAAATACTCATTTAAACTCGTAAACAAAAAGTTCCAGAAAAGGCCTGGTCTGACTTCCTGTTTTAGCTATAGTATACAGGAAGTGAAGGGAACTGACGGGGGTTATACCCCCCTTACTCTATATAAAATAATAATAATAATAAAGTTTTTCCTAGAGTTCTACTTTAATTTCTTCTGCTTATGAACCAATTAAAACCTTCTAGGTAGAAAAGAAAGGCGGCATGTCTTACATAGAACAGCAGCTACAATGGCATTTTGTAGAAGATCAGAGATAAAGATACATAAACACATATACAGCACATAGTTGTGAGATAATAAAACATGACGCCGGACATATTTCTCACACTGACCCCCAATTCCGGCTGTTCGGAGGTTTACATCTCTCGGGGGGGGGGGGGAGGGGTTGTCATCACTTGTCTATAGTAAAAACGTGGCATGTTAGGTATCTATTTATTCAATGTAACATCATCTATCACATTATACAACAAAAAAATGGGGTAACTATTGTATGTTTTTATTTTTTATTCATGAAGGCTCCCTGCACACTGGGCTTAAAAAAACGTCTGTTCTCTCAGGAGTAAAAAGCGCTGATATAGAGCATTTTTTGTAGAAAGTTTAGACGTGTTTAGGAGAGTTTTACGTTTTTTCTGCCTCCAAGTTCCAGTCAGAAATACGAATCAGACGGGTTATTTCTTCTGTCTCTAAACGTTAAACCCAAAATCTGCCTCCTAACGTCCTAATGTACATGGACACCTAGGAGAACATTGAGCTGCTTCTACAGGCAGAACACAAAACTCCTGGAGAAGAAACGTTTTTTATGTCAGTGTGCATGGAGCCCAAAGTCTATGTTTTCCCCCAAAATAAATTGTGTTTGAAAGACCATGTGACATAAAATATTCCAACGATCGCCATTTTATTCTCTAGAAGGGCCTCTGCTATAAAAAATATATAATATTTGGGGGTTCTCAGTCTTTTTTCTAGTAAAAAATACCAATTTAAACTTGTGAACAAAAAGTTCCAGAAAAGTCCTGGTCAGCAAGTGGTGAAAACAAAGACGCCCTGCACTGATCTGCATTGATGTAAACGGGGTCCGTAAAAGACAAAGGGGGTTATTTACGAAAGGCAAATCCACTTTGCACCATAAGTGCAAACTACAAGTGCAAAGTGCGCTTTAAATTGCACTGAAAGTGTACTTGGAAGTGCAATCATTGTAAATCTGAGGGGAAGATCTGAAATGAGGGGAAGCTCTCCTGATTTTATCATCCAATCATGTGCGAGCTAAAATTCTGTTTTCTATTTTCCTTGCATGTCCCCCTCGGATCTACAGCGACTTTACTTCCAAGTGCACTTTCAGTGCAATTTCAAGGGCACTTTGCACTTGTAGTTTGCACTTGTAGTGCAAAGTGGATTTGCCTTTAGTAAATAACCCCCCAATGTGATTTCCGTTGTCGTGTACACGAGAGCGACAGCAAACGCAGGAGAACATGCACCCCAACCCTCCGTGCTCCCACACAGAACTGAACACACACATAAGGTGCACAAATATATGAAAACGGTGTTTATACCACACATGTGAGGTATTGTCACAAATGTTAGAGTGAGAGCGATAATTCTAGCCCTGGATCTCCTCTGTAACTCTGTAAACTTGTAATCTGTTAAAAAAATATTCAAGTGTCGCCTATGGAGATTTTTAGGTACTGTGGTTTGTCGCCATTCCACGTGCGTGCGCAATTTTAAAGCGTGACATGTGAGGTATCTATTTACTTGGTGTAACATCATCTATCACGTTATACAAAGAAATTGGGGTAACAATTGTATTGTGTTTTTTTTTTTTGTAATAAGATAAAGTGTATTTTTCCCTCAAAAAAATTGCGTTTGAAAGACGGCTGCGCAAATACTGTGTCACATAAAATATTGCATCAATCGCCGCCTCATTCTCTAGGGTCTCTGCTAAATATATATATATAATATTTGGGGGTTCTCAGTCACTTTCTAGTAAAAAATACTCATTTAAACTCGTAAACAAAAAGTTCCAGAAAAGGCCTGGTCTGACTTCCTGTTTTAGCTATAGTATACAGGAAGTGAAGGGAACTGACGGGGGTTATACCCCCCTTACTCTATATAAAATAATAATAATAATAAAGTTTTTCCTAGAGTTCTACTTTAATTTCTTCTGCTTATGAACCAATTAAAACCTTCTAGGTAGAAAAGAAAGGCGTCATGTCTTACATAGAACAGCAGCTACAATGGCATTTTGTAGAAGATCAGAGATAAAGATACATAAACACATATACAGCACATAGTTGTGAGATAATAAAACATGACGCCGGACATATTTCTCACACTGACCCCCAATTCCGGCTGTTCGGAGGTTTAGATCTCTCGGGGGGGGGGGGGGGAGGGGTTGTCATCACTTGTCTATAGTAAAAATACGCCATTTATTTGAAGGACATGAGCTGTTAGGGCAAGACCGCTGCGCAAATACCGTGTCACATAAAATATTGCAACGATCGCCGTCTTATTCTCTAGGGTCTCTGCTAAATATATATATATAATATTTGGGGGTTCTCAGTCACTTTTCTAGTAAAAAATACTCATTTCAACTTGTAAACAAAGAGTTCCAGAAAAGTCCTGGTCAGCAAGTGGTGAAAACAAACGCCCTGCACTGATCTGCATTGATGTAAATGGGCGCCATAGAAAACAATGTGATTTCCATTGTGGTGTACACTATAGAGACAGCAAACGTAGGAGAACATGCACCAGTGTGGATGAGGGTAACATACAGGAAATAAGAAAAAAATACATTGAAAGCGCCCCAAACCTCCGCGCTCGCACGTAGAACTGAACGCATCCATAAGTATATGTAAACGGTGTTCAAACCACACATGTGAGGTATCACCACGATCGTTAGAGTGAGAGCGATAATTCTAGCCCTGGATCTCCTCTGTAACTCTAAACTGGTAACCTGTAAAAAAATGTCAACGGTCCCCTATGGAGATTTTTAAGTACTGTCGTTTTTCACCATTCCACGAGCGTGCGCAGTTTTAAAACATGACATGTTAGGTATCTATTTATTCAATGTAACATCATCTATCACATTATACAACAAAAAAATGGGGTAACTATTGTATGTTTTTATTTTTTATTCATGAAGGCTCCCTGCACACTGGGCTTAAAAAATCATCTGTTCTCTCAGGAGTAAAAAACGCTGATATAGAGCATTTTTTGTAGAAAGTTTAGACGTGTTTAGGAGAGTTTTACGTTTTTTCTGCCTCCAAGTTCCAGTCAGAAATACGAATCAGACGGGTTATTTCTTCTGTCTCTAAACGTTAAACCCAAAATCTGCCTCCTAACGTCCTAATGTACATGGACACCTAGGAGAACATTGAGCTGCTTCTACAGGCAGAACACAAAACTCCTGGAGAAGAAACGTTTTTTATGTCAGTGTGCATGGAGCCCAAAGTCTACGTTTTCCCCCAAAACAAATTGCGTTTGAAAGACCATGTGACATAAAATATTCCAACGATCGCCATCTTATTCTCTAGAAGGGCCTCTGCTATAAAAAATATATAATATTTGGGGGTTCTCAGTCTTTTTTCTAGTAAAAAATACCAATTTAAACTTGTGAACAAAAAGTTCCAGAAAAGTACTGGTCAGCAAGTGGTGAAAACAAACGCCCTGCACTGATCTGCATTGATGTAAATGGGGTCCGTAAAAGACAAAGGGGGTTATTTACGAAAGGCAAATCCACTTTGCACCATAAGTGCAAACTACAAGTGCAAAGTGCACTTTAAATTGCACTGAAAGTGTACTTTGAAGTGCAATCATTGTAAATCTGAGGGGAAGATCTGAAATGAGGGGAAGCTCTCCTGGTTTTATCATCCAATCATGTGCGAGCTAAAATTCTGTTTTCTATTTTCCTTGCATGTCCCCCTCGGATCTACAGCGACTTTACTTCCAAGTGCACTTTCAGTGCAATTTCAAGCGCACTTTGCATTTGTAGTTTGCACTTGTAATGCAAAGTGGATTTGCTTTTAGTAAATAACCCCCCAATGTGATTTCCGTTGTCATGTACACGAGAGCGACAGCAAACGCAGGAGAACATGCACCCCAACCCTCCGTGCTCCCACACAGAACTGAACACACACATAAGGTGCACAAATATATGAAAACGGTGTTTATACCACACATGTGAGGTATTGTCACAAATGTTAGAGTGAGAGCGATAATTCTAGCCCTGGATCTCCTCTGTAACCCTGTAAACTTGTAATCTGTTAAAAAAATATTCAAGTGTCGCCTATGGAGATTTTTAGCTACTGTAGTTTGTCGCCATTCCACGTGCGTGCGCAATTTTAAAGCGTGACATGTGAGGTATCTATTTACTTGGTGTAACATCATCTATCACGTTATACAAAGAAATTGGGGTAACAATTGTATTATGTTTTTTTTTTTTGTAATAAGGTAAAGTGTATTTTTCCCTCAAAAAAATTGCGTTTGAAAGACGGCTGCGCAAATACTGTGTCACATAAAATATTGCATCAATCGCCGCCTCATTCTCTAGGGTCTCTGCTAAAAATAGATATATATAATATTTGGGGGTTCTCAGTCACTTTCTAGTAAAAAATACTCATTTAAACTCGTAAACAAAAAGTTCCAGAAAAGGCCTGGTCTGACTTCCTGTTTTAGCTATGGTATACAGGAAGTGAAGGGAACTGATGGGGGTTATACCCCCCTTACTCTATATAAAATAATAATAATAATAAAGTTTTGCCTAGAGTTCTACTTTAATTTCTTCTGCTTATGAACCAATTAAAACCTTCTAGGTAGAAAAGAAAGGCGTCATGTCTTACATAGAACAGCAGCTACAATGGCATTTTGTAGAAGATCAGAGATAAAGATACATAAACACATATACAGCACATAGTTGTGAGATAATAAAACATGACGCCGGACAGATTTCTCACACTGACCCCCAATTCCGGCTGTTCGGAGGTTTAGATCTCCCGGGGGGGGGGAGGGGTTGTCATCACTTGTCTATGGTAAAAATACGCCATTTATTTGAAGGACAGGAGCTGTTAGGGCAAGACCGCAGCGCAAATACCGTGTCACATAAAATATTGCAACGATCGCCATCTTATTCTCTAGGGTCTCTGCTAAATATATATATATATATAATATTTGGGGGTTCTCAGTCACTTTTCTAGTAAAAAATACTCATTTCAACTTGTAAACAAAGAGTTCCAGAAAAGTCCTGGTCAGCAAGTGGTGAAAACAAACGCCCTGCACTGATCTGCATTGATGTAAACGGGCGCCATAGAAAACAATGTGATTTCCATTGTGGTGTACACTATAGAGACAGCAAACGTAGGAGAACATGCACCAGTGTGGATGAGGGTAACATACAGGAAATAAGAAAAAAATACATTGAAAGTGCCCCAAACCTCCGCGCTCGCACGTAGAACTGAACGCATCCATAAGTATATGTAAACGGTGTTCAAACCACACATGTGAGGTATCACCACGATCGTTAGAGTGAGAGCGATAATTCTAGCCCTGGATCTCCTCTGTAACTCTAAACTGGTAACCTGTAAAAAAATGTCAACGGTCCCCTATGGAGATTTTTAAGTACTGTCCTTTTTCACCATTCCACGAGCGTGCGCAGTTTTAAAACGTGACATGTTAGGTATCTATTTATTCAATGTAACATCATCTATCACATTATACAACAAAAAAAATGGGGTAACTATTGTATGTTTTTATTTTTTATTCATGAAGGCTCCCTGCACACTGGGCTTAAAAAAACGTCTGTTCTCTCAGGAGTAAAAAACGCTGATATAGAGCATTTTTTGTAGAAAGTTTAGACGTGTTTAGGAGAGTTTTACGTTTTTTCTGCCTCCAAGTTCCAGTCAGAAATACGAATCAGACGGGTTATTTCTTCTGCCTCTAAACGTTAAACCCAAAATCTGCCTCCTAACGTCCTAATGTACATGGACACCTAGGAGAACATTGAGCTGCTTCTACAGGCAGAACACAAAACTCCTGGAGAAGAAACGTTTTTTATGTCAGTGTGCATGGAGCCCAAAGTCTATGTTTTCCCCCAAAACAAATTGTGTTTGAAAGACCGTGTGACATAAAATATTCCAACGATCGCCATTTATTCTCTAGAAGGGCCTCTGCTATAAAAAATATATAATATTTGGGGGTTCTCAGTCATTTTTCTAGTAAAAAATACCAATTTAAACTTGTGAACAAAAAGTTCCAGAAAAGTCCTGGTCAGCAAGTGGTGAAAACAAAGACGCCCTGCACTGATCTGCATTGATGTAAATGGGGTCTGTAAAAGACAAAGGGGGTTATTTACGAAAGGCAAATCCACTTTGCACCATAAGTGCAAACTACAAGTGCAAAGTGCGCTTTAAATTGCACTGAAAGTGTACTTTGAAGTGCAATCATTGTAAATCTGAGGGGAAGATCTGAAATGAGGGGAAGCTCTCCTGATTTTATCATCCAATCATGTGCGAGCTAAAATTCTGTTTTCTATTTTCCTTGCATGTCCCCCTCGGATCTACAGCGACTTTACTTCCAAGTGCACTTTCAGTGCAATTTCAAGCGCACTTTGCATTTGTAGTTTGCACTTGTAGTGCAAAGTGGATTTGCCTTTAGTAAATAACCCCCCAATGTGATTTCCGTTGTCGTGTACACGAGAGCGACAGCAAACGCAGGAGAACATGCACCCCAACCCTCCGTGCTCCCACACAGAACTGAACACACACATAAGGTGCACAAATATATGTAAACGGTGTTTATACCACACATGTGAGGTATTGTCACGAATGTTAGAGTGAGAGCGATAATTCTAGCCCTGGATCTCCTCTGTAACTCTGTAAACTTGTAATCTGTAAAAAAAATATTCAAGTGTCGCCTATGGAGATTTTTAGGTACTGTAGTTTGTCGCCATTCCACGTGCGTGCGCAATTTTAAAACGTGACATGTGAGGTATCTATTTACTTGGTGTAACATCATCTATCACGTTATACAAAGAAATTGGGGTAACAATTGTATTGTGTTTTTTTTTTTTGTAATAAGATAAAGTGTATTTTTCCCTCAAAAAAATTGCGTTTGAAAGACGGCTGCGCAAATACTGTGTCACATAAAATATTGCATCAATCGCCGCCTCATTCTCTAGGGTCTCTGCTAAATATATATATATAATATTTGGGGGTTCTCAGTCACTTTCTAGTAAAAAATACTCATTTAAACTCGTAAACAAAAAGTTCCAGAAAAGGCCTGGTCTGACTTCCTGTTTTAGCTATGGTATACAGGAAGTGAAGGGAACTGACGGGGGTTATACCCCCCTTACTCTATATAAAATAATAATATTAATAAAGTTTTGCCTAGAGTTCTACTTTAATTTCTTCTGCTTATGAACCAATTAAAACCTTCTAGGTAGAAAAGAAAGGCGGCATGTCTTACATAGAACAGCAGCTACAATGGCATTTTGTAGAAGATCAGAGATAAAGATACATAAACACATATACAGCACATAGTTGTGAGATAATAAAACATGACGCCGGACATATTTCTCACACTGACCCCCAATTCCGGCTGTTCGGAGGTTTAGATCTCTCGGGGGGGGGGGGGGGAGGGGTTGTCATCACTTGTCTATAGTAAAAATACGCCATTTATTTGAAGGACAGGAGCTGTTAGGGCAAGACCGCTGCGCAAATACCGTGTCACATAAAATATTGCAACGATCGCCATCTTATTCTCTAGGGTCTCTGCTAAATATATATATATAATATTTGGGGGTTCTCAGTCACTTTCTAGTAAAAAATACTCATTTCAACTTGTAAACAAAGAGTTCCAGAAAAGTCCTGGTCAGCAAGTGGTGAAAACAAGCGCCCTGCACTGATCTGCATTGATGTAAACGGGCGCCATAGAAAACAATGTGATTTCCATTGTGGTGTACACTATAGAGACAGCAAACGTAGGAGAACATGCACCAGTGTGGATGAGGGTAACATACAGGAAATAAGAAAAAAATACATTGAAAGCGCCCCAAACCTCCGCGCTCGCACGTAGAACTGAACGCATCCATAAGTATATGTAAACGGTGTTCAAACCACACATGTGAGGTATCACCACGATCGTTAGAGTGAGAGCGATAATTCTAGCCCTGGATCTCCTCTGTAACTCTAAACTGGTAACCTGTAAAAAAATGTCAACGGTCCCCTATGGAGATTTTTAAGTACTGTCATTTTTCACCATTCCACGAGCGTGCGCAGTTTTAAAACGTGACATGTTAGGTATCTATTTATTCAATGTAACATCATCTATCACATTATACAACAAAAAAATGGGGTAACTATTGTATGTTTTTATTTTTTATTCATGAAGGCTCCCTGCACACTGGGCTTAAAAAATCATCTGTTCTCTCAGGAGTAAAAAACGCTGATATAGAGCATTTTTTGTAGAAAGTTTAGACGTGTTTAGGAGAGTTTTACGTTTTTTCTGCCTCCAAGTTCCAGTCAGAAATACGAATCAGACGGGTTATTTCTTCTGCCTCTAAACGTTAAACCCAAAATCTGCCTCCTAACGTCCTAATGTACATGGACACCTAGGAGAACATTGAGCTGCTTCTACAGGCAGAACACAAAACTCCTGGAGAAGAAACGTTTTTTATGTCAGTGTGCATGGAGCCCAAAGTCTATGTTTTCCTACAAAACAAATTGCGTTTGAAAGACCGTGTGACATAAAATATTGCAACGATCGCCATTTTATTCTGTAGAAGGGCCTCTGCTAAAAAAATATATAATATTTGGGGGTTCTCAGTCATTTTTCTAGTAAAAAATACCAATTTAAACTTGTGAACAAAAAGTTCCAGAAAAGTCCTGGTCAGCAAGTGGTGAAAACAAAGACGCCCTGCACTGATCTGCATTGATGTAAACGGGGTCCGTAAAAGACAAAGGGGGTTATTTACGAAAGGCAAATCCACTTTGCACCATAAGTGCAAACTACAAGTGCAAAGTGCGCTTTAAATTGCACTGAAAGTGTACTTGGAAGTGCAATCATTGTAAATCTGAGGGGAAGATCTGAAATGAGGGGAAGCTCTCCTGATTTTATCATCCAATCATGTGCGAGCTAAAATTCTGTTTTCTATTTTCCTTGCATGTCCCCCTCGGATCTACAGCGACTTTACTTCCAAGTGCACTTTCAGTGCAATTTCAAGCGCACTTTGCACTTGTAGTTTGCACTTGTAGTGCAAAGTGGATTTGCCTTTAGTAAATAACCCCCCAATGTGATTTCCATTGTCGTGTACACGAGAGCGACAGCAAACGCAGGAGAACATGCACCCCAACCCTCCGTGCTCCCACACAGAACTGAACACACACATAAGGTGCACAAATATATGTAAACGGTGTTTATACCACACATGTGAGGTATTGTCACAAATGTTAGAGTGAGAGCGATAATTCTAGCCCTGGATCTCCTCTGTAACCCTGTAAACTTGTAATCTGTTAAAAAAATATTCAAGTGTCGCCTATGGAGATTTTTAGGTACTGTAGTTTGTCGCCATTCCACGTGCGTGCGCAATGCGTGACATGTGAGGTATCTATTTACTTGGTGTAACATCATCTATCACGTTATACAAAGAAATTGGGGTAACAATTGTATTGTGGGTTTTTTTTGTAATAAGATAAAGTGTATTTTTCCCTCAAAAAAATTGCGTTTGAAAGACGGCTGCGCAAATACTGTGTCACATAAAATATTGCATCAATCGCCGCCTCATTCTCTAGGGTCTCTGCTAAAAATATTTTTTTTTTCAAAATAGTTTATTAAATTTTTCATGAATACAGAGTATAGGCAGCATACATATTGCGGTACTTTACACATGTGTGAAAAAGATAGAAACATTATAGAGGCAGAGTTGCCTAACAATCAAAATACAGTCAAATAACAGATATAAGTGTCTCGTCGTGTGAGGTGCAAACTCGCACAAGTGTACATAGGACTGGAGTCGGTTGGTGCCTAATAACTTTAAGGGAGAGGTACACCGTGGTGGTTGGCCCACAATTCATCCACCCCTCTAAGGGAACTTTCTGTGGATGAAAGGGTGACTGGGTGCATGTACATCAGAGTGAAACATTGAGCGGTGGGTTAGGGCAAAGTAGCTATTTTCGTGAGGAAGCATCATTAAAAAGGTGCTGAAACAGCGGAGGGAAGTTGGGGGGGGGTGGTGAGGAGGGGAAAGGGGTTCAGTGATGTAACCAAGGTGTGTCTATACTATGTTACCGGAGGGTTCAGTGATGTAGTGAAAAAAAAACTTATCTTCAGCGGTAGCAGAGAGTGGGAGCAGTATCCCGTGTGAGATCATTGGGACGCGTATTGGGGGTGAGTTGCCCGGAGGTTCTGGGAGAGGGCAGTAAAGAGAGTTGTGTGTTTGGGTTTTCAGTTCTCATGATGGAGATGCTGAAGTGTCGGGAGGTGTATTCTGAGTCAAGGAGTGTTTGTAGTGGAGCCAGCATGTCCACGTGGTGTGGAATTTGGACGGGTTGTCCTGGGCCTGACTTATGAGTTTTTCCATGTCAGCGATTCTATCTACTCGGCGGATCCAGTCGTTTACCGATGGGGGGGTAGTAGTTCTCCAAAGGAGTGGGACGCAGAGGTTGGCAGCATTAATAAGGTGTAGTGTAAGTGAGTTTTTATAGGAACCCAGTGGGGCCGGGGTGTGGTGCAAGAGATAATGTGCGGGAGAAAAGGCAGGTGTGTAGGTGGTTATTTTTGAAATTAGTTGATGAATCTCAGACCAGAAAGGTTGGATGATGGGGCAATCCCACCATATGTGGAGAAGGGTGCCGTGTGCTGCATTGCATCTCCAACAGGTTGGGGATACTGTCGGGTGGAAATGATGCACTTTGTCAGGGGTCCTATACCATTTTGAAAACAGTTTGTATCTATTCTCCTGAGTTGCGACGTTTATTGAGCCTTTATGTAGGAGAGTGAAGATGCGTTCCCATTCAGTGGGAGTGAGATCTAGAGCAAGATCTGACTCCCATTGTCGTACCAGTCGGTCTTCCTTAACTTTACAATCGGAGTGTAATAGGGAATAAACGGAGGAGATTAGATGGCCCTGAGGTTCTGTGCTGGTGCACAGTAGTTCAAAGGGTGAGAGGTCTTTGTGCCAGTGAGTGGTGCGTTTAGAGGAGGAGAAAAAGTGCCGTAGTTGGAGATATTTATAGAAGGGGATGTTGTATTCTGGGATGGTGTTTAAGAGTTCGTGATATGGTAGGAGAGAGCCATTGCGGAAGAATCGTTGTGCTCTGGCATGTGAAGTTCGTGCATTAAGAGTTGAGTCTTTGAGTGTGAGTCCAGGAGGGAATTCTGGGTTATTTTCTAGGGGCGTCATGGGGCCAACAGAAGGGGTGATAGCCAGTGTTCTACTTGCTATTTTAAAGATGGAGAGGGTGGCTCCGATGAGTGGGTGTGTTGTATAGTCTTTGGGAATAGAGGTAAGTCCTATCCATGGTGCGTTCCTAATCGGTAAGTTGGCAAAAGAGTCTTCTACAGTTGTCCATTCCTTGGTGGGGCTGTGTACATGCCAATCCACCACCCTGGTTAGGTGGCAGGCCCAGTAGTATTTTAGAATGTTTGGGAGGCCTAAGCCTCCCAAAGGTTTGGGTAAGGTCAGTCTGTCCCAGCATATACGTGGGGTTTTGGAGGCCCAAATAAAGAGTCTGCACATACGTTTGTAGGACTTAAAAAATGAGGATGGTAATTTGATGGGAATTGCCTGAAGGAGATAGAGGAGTCTGGGTAGGACGTTCATTTTAATGATGGCGATTCTGCCCATCCAAGAGAAAGATACCAGATGCCACTTCTGTAGATCACCTTGGATGGACATGAGCGCTGGGGAAAAATTAGTGGCATAAAGGTCCTTTAAATTTGCTGGGATCTTAATTCCGAGATAGGATAGGGCCTGTCGTTCCCAAACAAAGAGGAAGTTGAGTTTACATTGGGACACTACGGCATTTGGCAGAGTAATGTTTAGGGCTTTGGATTTTTCAAAATTAATTTTTAGATTCGACAGAGATTGGAAGAGCGAGAAATCTGCCAACAGGTTGGGGATAGTGGTGATAGGATCGGTCAAGAATAGTAAAATGTCGTCGGCATATGCGGCCATTTTGTATTGTTTATGATTGATTTCTATGCCTTTAATGGAGGGGTTGTCCCTAAGTTTGCGGAGCATGGGTTCCATGGACAAAATGAAAATTAGTGGGGATAAGGGGCAGCCCTGTCGGGTTCCGTTGGAGACAGAGAAGGCGTCTGACAGGGTACCGTTAACTCTGATTCTTGCCGTAGGAAGCGAGTAGAGGGCCAAGATCATCTGTAACATGCGGGGTGGTAGGCCTATCGCCTGTAGTGAGGCTTCCATATAATCCCAGGCCACCCTGTCAAACGCCTTCTCCGCATCGAGGGAAAGAAAAAACCCCGGAGTGGAGGTTTTGGAGAGCCTTAGTGGTGTTGTCCCGAGCTTCTCTGCTTGGGACAAAGCCCACCTGGTCTAGTGATATAAGGTTCGGGATGAAGGGTAGAATGCGATTCGCTAGGGTTTTGGCGTAGAGTTTTACGTCCACATTTAGTAAAGATATTGGGCGATAGTTTGATACTAGTGTGGGGTCTTTGCCAGATTTGGGGATAAGAGTAATATGTGCTTCTAGAATATCTTTGTGTGCTGCTGAGTTGGTTGTGAGATCGTTGAGGGCTTTGGTGAGATGAGGGATCAGAATAGTCGGGAACGTTTTGTAATAACTGACCGATAGGCCGTCCGGGCCAGGGCTCTTGCCTGTTTTCATTTGTTTTAGGCCTTAGTGGTGTTGTCCCGAGCTTCTCTGCTTGGGACAAAGCCCACCTGGTCTAGTGATATAAGGTTCGGGATGAAGGGTAGAATGCGATTCGCTAGGGTTTTGGCGTAGAGTTTTACGTCCACATTTAGTAAAGATATTGGGCGATAGTTTGATACTAGTGTGGGGTCTTTGCCAGATTTGGGGATAAGAGTAATATGTGCTTCTAGAATATCTTTGTGTGCTGCTGAGTTGGTTGTGAGATCGTTGAGGGCTTTGGTGAGATGAGGGATCAGAATAGTCGGGGACGTTTTGTAATAACTGACCGATAGGCCGTCCGGGCCAGGGCTCTTGCCTGTTTTCATTTGTTTTAGGCCTTAGTGGTGTTGTCCCGAGCTTCTCTGCTTGGGACAAAGCCCACCTGGTCTAGTGATATAAGGTTCGGGATGAAGGGTAGAATGCGATTCGCTAGGGTTTTGGCGTAGAGTTTTACGTCCACATTTAGTAAAGATATTGGGCGATAGTTTGATACTAGTGTGGGGTCTTTGCCAGATTTGGGGATAAGAGTAATATGTGCTTCTAGAATATCTTTGTGTGCTGCTGAGTTGGTTGTGAGATCGTTGAGGGCTTTGGTGAGATGAGGGATCAGAATAGTCGGGAACGTTTTGTAATAACTGACCGATAGGCCGTCCGGGCCAGGGCTCTTGCCTGTTTTCATTTGTTTTAGTGCGAGAAGGACTTCTTCAGTGGAGATAGGTTGGTCTAAACTTTGAGAGTCGTCTAAGGGGATGGGGGTTGGGCTGTATTGCACTAAAAAGTCTTTGATAGCTGCCTTACGGTTCGTGTTGCTGTCAAAGGTGTGCGCTGTTGGGAGGTTGTACAGTTTGGAAAAGTATTGTATGAATTGGTCTGAGATCTCCTTATTGGTAACTGCTGCGTCTCCCGATGGTCGGTGTATTTTGTGGATTGTCTGAGCCGCCCTCCTGGATTGGAGAGCTCTCGCCAGGAGTTTGCCTGCTTTATTGCTAAATTCGTAGTAGAGCTTTTGTGTCAGTGCGAATTTGCGTTTTACAGTGTTGTTCAGTGTTTCCAAGAGTTCCTCTCTTGCCGTTGTGAGGTCCGCCAAAGAGGAAGTCGCCAGAGATGCCTTGTGTACCTGTTCTAGCGTGTGGATGCGTTTAGTCAGTTCTGTAATGTGCGCATTTCTGCATTTGTTCCGTTGTGCTGCTACGGATATCAATTCACCCCGTACCACGCATTTGTGTGCGGCCCAGATGACCGATGGTGCAGCCATGTCGGGGGAGTTTTCTGTAAAAAAGTTAGAGAGGCAGTCAGTTATCCGTTGTGTGGTAACGGGGTCTGTCAATAAGGAGCTGTCAAGCCTCCATATGTGGTTCTTGTGATGTGCTGTAGGTATAAGGAGGGTCATGGATATGGGGTTGTGGTCAGAGAGTATAGCCGGGTCAATGGTAGCTTTGGTGAGATTGTGTAAAACATTCTGAGACAAAAAGAAGTGGTCTAGTCTAGCATATTTATTATGTGGTGTTGAAAAAAAGGTGAAGTCCTTCACTTTAGGGTGCAATGTGCGCCACGTGTCATGAAGCAATAAGTTGTTAAATTGCATTTTAATAGCTTTGAGGGCCCGGTATGTCAGGGATGAGGTGCCATTCGAGGTATCCATGGGGGGGCTGAGAGCGACATTAAAGTCGCCACCAACAATCAGTGTGCCAGTTTGGAAACTAGTTAGGTGTTGGAGTGTGGAGCGGAAGAAGGACACTTGTTTGGTGTTTGGGGCATATATGTTGGCGATCGTGTGTTGCTTACCGTATATGGTGCCCTTGATAAAGAGGAATCTGCCCTGCGGGTCCCTTTGAACCGCAGAGACCAGAAAGGGGCAGTTTTTGGAGAACAGAATGGATACGCCCTTTGATTTTGCCTCATCGTTGGAGGAATGATATACTGTGGGGAAATGGTTATCTTTTAGTTTAGGGATCGCGTCTGTGTGAAAGTGTGTCTCTTGTAGGAGAGCTATCTGGGTCTTTGATTGGCGTAAGCAATATAGAAGTTTGGACCTCTTTTCAGGAGTGTTGAGACCCCTAATGTTGATCGAGCAAATTTTGATAGAGTTTGTCGAGGATTGTGCGTCTGTATTCTGGGGGTTTATGGTATTTGTGTCTGCCATAGTGTAGTCAAGGGGTGAGGATAAGGGGATATTGGGTATTGGGTGCCTCCGGTGAATGTGGGTAGTGTATGTTTGACACGTCAGTCACTGGTAGGGAACCGATGAGGTGTGGAAACGGATGTCCACAGACCTCGGGAAGAGGTGGTTATCGGAAGAGTACAACGCGCGGTCAGAGCACGTGCACCTAATCAAGGTACAGCGCTCCGGCCCGTACCTGTGTGGGGGTTGGCCTAACTCGAGGCAGTAAGGATGAAGCGGAAAAAGGTGATAAAGAAACCGAAAAGGTAAAAAGAAAAAAGACGATTCTATTGTCCGCCGCCACAGGATAATAGATATTATTGGCGAAGGTGAGTGATGAATGTATTTGTTGGGGTGGTTCCAACTGGAGCAGGGGTGCATTGATGAGGTAGTAAAGTGTGTGAACGGTCAAGTGATCGTTATCCCATGAGACCAGCTGTTAGTCTCGGCCCGATCATGTCGGTCTGGTACCCATCACGTCCGCCCCCTCGGCAGGACCACGGGTTCCAGACACGACGAATATCAGTGCTCGGGTCTAGAGCTGGTGTCATGACACGTTCAAATACTACATTTGTAATGAGACAAAAGCGTAGGGAGGATATAAAATATGAGGTCTTATAAGTCAGAGGGGGTGTCTAAATGGCCTGAGCTTTAGGACAGTCAGGGTATGGTGACAATCAGAGGTAAGCATTGTAAAAAGCTAGTAAGTTAAGGCTCTATAGATGACAACCTGAGAGACCATACATGCTATAGTAAGTTGAAGAGGACGAGGCACCTGGGGGGTAAGTAATGTCACTTTCAAGCAATGAGAGTTCCTCATGGCAGGTACCTGTTCCGTCGATCCGTGCAACAAGGCAGTCTAAGGTGTAGCTAGACCGGCGTGCTGAATATGCCTCGCGCTCGTGCTGCAGTCTTGAATCCGGTTGTGGTGAAGCCAGGTCGGTTGAAGAAGACGTGTTCGGCCGCACTCATGGCTTGTAGAGTGACTGTGCAGCGAGAGTCATTAATTTGTGGCGTGGAGGAGGGGAGTGGAATCCGTTGTTGGTGTTGTCCGCGTCTTCCGCAACGGTGACGCACGGCGTCGTGTGGAGCTCAGTCTTGGAGCAGGAAGGTAGGGGCAGTGTCCATCCCGTCGTCATCTTGGCAGGGGGCGTGGGTAGAAGCCGTGCGGAATCCTGGTAGTTGTAGTAGAGGACCGAGGGCTTGTTGCTGGGCCGATTGCTAGGAGAGAGCGGTGTAGTGGGATCATATGAGAACGCCTCCAAGGGGGGAAAACACAGAGTTGACTTGGCATTAGATATTACGAGATGAGAGAGAGCGCATTCAGCCGTTTTGGATAGTGCTGGAGGTCTACAAGGAGGGTCATTACCGGGGGGTGAAGGGAGGTCCCGTACAGTTATTCATTCTGGTACCATAGCTCAGAAAATAAATTTAAATAAAGGAAATGTAAAGAATAAAGTTCACAGATTCTTCAGTTAGGCTGTAACCACGTCAGGGAAAACTAGACAGTGTGCCTTTCAAAGGGGCCCAACGGGGCCAACTGAGAGTACAACTCGGTACATAGCAGACCCATATCAGCGGTCCCGGTGGGCTCTCCTGGATCGTGGTGACTCAGGCGAAATGGGATCTCGGTATCCGCGGGGATCGGCCTGGTGTCTGTAAGCAGAGGGAGAGCGTCTCCTACGGAATCTGGAGGCCTGAGTCTCCATGGGCATGTCCCGTGCTGTGCCTTTGCTTGCGAACAGAGGGCGGAAGGTGGCATACCAGTTAGGAACTGGGGTCAGTGGTATGTCCAGCAGATCACAGAAGTGTGGCAGGTCTTCTGGTACCTTTAAGAGGGCTGTGCGGCCATGTGTGGAGGCGGACAGGCAAAATGGAAACTTCCATTTATAAGGGATGTTCCTCTCCCTCAATGTGTCCAGCAGGGGCTTGAGGTCTCGTCTGTGCTGCAGGGTGATGCCGGAAAGATCTTGGTAGATTTGGATGGGTGCGCTTGCATGAAGGATTTGTTGTTTCCCTCTGGCTTGTCGAAGTATGTCTTCTTTTATTTTAAAATCTACTAGGCAGCAGATGATGTCGCGCGGGGGGTCGCTCTCTCTGCCTTTAGGGCGCAGGGCACGATGTATTCTTTCCATGAGGATGGGGGTCTGAGGAGGCCTGCGGAGGAGGTTGTTGAAAAGAGCAGTGATAGCAGGAGTGATTTGGTCGCCCTCTATTGACTCAGGCATACCGCGGATCCTGAGGTTATGGCGCCTGCCGCGGTTGTCCAGGTCCTCGATGTGCCTCTGCATGTCCCTCATTTGCAGTGTGTGAGAGTCAATGGAAGAGGCGGCAGAGCGGAGGGTAGAGTCATGGCGGTCTGTCACTGTCTCCACCTTGTTCACCCTGTCAGTGAGGTCGCGTAAGTCAAGCCTTATCTCTGAGATGGCTGCGGCTAGGGTTTCTTTGATTTCATCAGCAATGGAGCGGAGATCTTGTAGGCATATGGGAGTTTGGAGCCCTGGCTCAAGACTGATTCCACCTCCATGAGGAAGAACATGAGGGGAGGTTGATTGAGGAGGGTCGAGCATTAGTGGCGGTTGTGCCTGGGAGCGGGAAGGTCCGTGCCGGGAGGGCGCCATATTGCCTCTGCTGTTCCAGAACATCTCCGGGATGTTATGGCTCTGGGACCCTGAAAGAGCTCTGGGGGAGCGAGAACGGGAGGCGGACGAGGTCCGGGAAGCTGTCCCCATAGTCTGGCAATGTTTGTAGTTTGAATACCTTCGGTAATAGACGGCTTTTTCCTGTGGCGGCCGGAGCTCAGGAATCAAGCGACCTTCCTCATGCCAGGTCAGGCCACGCCCCCTCTGCTAAAAATATATATAATATTTGGGGGTTCTCAGTCATTTTCTAGTAAAAAATACTCATTTAAACTCGTGTTTTTTTTTTTTGTAATAAGATAAAGTGTATTTTTCCCTCAAAAAAATTGCGTTTGAAAGACGGCTGCGCAAATACTGTGTCACATAAAATATTGCATCAATCGCCGCCTCATTCTCTAGGGTCTCTGCTAAATATATATATATAATATTTGGGGGTTCTCAGTCACTTTCTAGTAAAAAATACTCATTTAAACTCGTAAACAAAAAGTTCCAGAAAAGGCCTGGTCTGACTTCCTGTTTTAGCTATAGTATACAGGAAGTGAAGGGAACTGACGGGGGTTATACCCCCCTTACTCTATATAAAATAATAATAATAATAAAGTTTTTCCTAGAGTTCTACTTTAATTTCTTCTGCTTATGAACCAATTAAAACCTTCTAGGTAGAAAAGAAAGGCGGCATGTCTTACATAGAACAGCAGCTACAATGGCATTTTGTAGAAGATCAGAGATAAAGATACATAAACACATATACAGCACATAGTTGTGAGATAATAAAACATGACGCCGGACATATTTCTCACACTGACCCCCAATTCCGGCTGTTCGGAGGTTTACATCTCTCGGGGGGGGGGGGGGAGGGGTTGTCATCACTTGTCTATAGTAAAAACGTGGCATGTTAGGTATCTATTTATTCAATGTAACATCATCTATCACATTATACAACAAAAAAATGGGGTAACTATTGTATGTTTTTATTTTTTATTCATGAAGGCTCCCTGCACACTGGGCTTAAAAAAACGTCTGTTCTCTCAGGAGTAAAAAGCGCTGATATAGAGCATTTTTTGTAGAAAGTTTAGACGTGTTTAGGAGAGTTTTACGTTTTTTCTGCCTCCAAGTTCCAGTCAGAAATACGAATCAGACGGGTTATTTCTTCTGTCTCTAAACGTTAAACCCAAAATCTGCCTCCTAACGTCCTAATGTACATGGACACCTAGGAGAACATTGAGCTGCTTCTACAGGCAGAACACAAAACTCCTGGAGAAGAAACGTTTTTTATGTCAGTGTGCATGGAGCCCAAAGTCTATGTTTTCCCCCAAAATAAATTGTGTTTGAAAGACCATGTGACATAAAATATTCCAACGATCGCCATTTTATTCTCTAGAAGGGCCTCTGCTATAAAAAATATATAATATTTGGGGGTTCTCAGTCTTTTTTCTAGTAAAAAATACCAATTTAAACTTGTGAACAAAAAGTTCCAGAAAAGTCCTGGTCAGCAAGTGGTGAAAACAAAGACGCCCTGCACTGATCTGCATTGATGTAAACGGGGTCCGTAAAAGACAAAGGGGGTTATTTACGAAAGGCAAATCCACTTTGCACCATAAGTGCAAACTACAAGTGCAAAGTGCGCTTTAAATTGCACTGAAAGTGTACTTGGAAGTGCAATCATTGTAAATCTGAGGGGAAGATCTGAAATGAGGGGAAGCTCTCCTGATTTTATCATCCAATCATGTGCGAGCTAAAATTCTGTTTTCTATTTTCCTTGCATGTCCCCCTCGGATCTACAGCGACTTTACTTCCAAGTGCACTTTCAGTGCAATTTCAAGGGCACTTTGCACTTGTAGTTTGCACTTGTAGTGCAAAGTGGATTTGCCTTTAGTAAATAACCCCCCAATGTGATTTCCGTTGTCGTGTACACGAGAGCGACAGCAAACGCAGGAGAACATGCACCCCAACCCTCCGTGCTCCCACACAGAACTGAACACACACATAAGGTGCACAAATATATGAAAACGGTGTTTATACCACACATGTGAGGTATTGTCACAAATGTTAGAGTGAGAGCGATAATTCTAGCCCTGGATCTCCTCTGTAACTCTGTAAACTTGTAATCTGTTAAAAAAATATTCAAGTGTCGCCTATGGAGATTTTTAGGTACTGTGGTTTGTCGCCATTCCACGTGCGTGCGCAATTTTAAAGCGTGACATGTGAGGTATCTATTTACTTGGTGTAACATCATCTATCACGTTATACAAAGAAATTGGGGTAACAATTGTATTGTGTTTTTTTTTTTTGTAATAAGATAAAGTGTATTTTTCCCTCAAAAAAATTGCGTTTGAAAGACGGCTGCGCAAATACTGTGTCACATAAAATATTGCATCAATCGCCGCCTCATTCTCTAGGGTCTCTGCTAAATATATATATATAATATTTGGGGGTTCTCAGTCACTTTCTAGTAAAAAATACTCATTTAAACTCGTAAACAAAAAGTTCCAGAAAAGGCCTGGTCTGACTTCCTGTTTTAGCTATAGTATACAGGAAGTGAAGGGAACTGACGGGGGTTATACCCCCCTTACTCTATATAAAATAATAATAATAATAAAGTTTTTCCTAGAGTTCTACTTTAATTTCTTCTGCTTATGAACCAATTAAAACCTTCTAGGTAGAAAAGAAAGGCGTCATGTCTTACATAGAACAGCAGCTACAATGGCATTTTGTAGAAGATCAGAGATAAAGATACATAAACACATATACAGCACATAGTTGTGAGATAATAAAACATGACGCCGGACATATTTCTCACACTGACCCCCAATTCCGGCTGTTCGGAGGTTTAGATCTCTCGGGGGGGGGGGGGGGAGGGGTTGTCATCACTTGTCTATAGTAAAAATACGCCATTTATTTGAAGGACATGAGCTGTTAGGGCAAGACCGCTGCGCAAATACCGTGTCACATAAAATATTGCAACGATCGCCGTCTTATTCTCTAGGGTCTCTGCTAAATATATATATATAATATTTGGGGGTTCTCAGTCACTTTTCTAGTAAAAAATACTCATTTCAACTTGTAAACAAAGAGTTCCAGAAAAGTCCTGGTCAGCAAGTGGTGAAAACAAACGCCCTGCACTGATCTGCATTGATGTAAATGGGCGCCATAGAAAACAATGTGATTTCCATTGTGGTGTACACTATAGAGACAGCAAACGTAGGAGAACATGCACCAGTGTGGATGAGGGTAACATACAGGAAATAAGAAAAAAATACATTGAAAGTGCCCCAAACCTCCGCGCTCGCACGTAGAACTGAACGCATCCATAAGTATATGTAAACGGTGTTCAAACCACACATGTGAGGTATCACCACGATCGTTAGAGTGAGAGCGATAATTCTAGCCCTGGATCTCCTCTGTAACTCTAAACTGGTAACCTGTAAAAAAATGTCAACGGTCCCCTATGGAGATTTTTAAGTACTGTCGTTTTTCACCATTCCACGAGCGTGCGCAGTTTTAAAACATGACATGTTAGGTATCTATTTATTCAATGTAACATCATCTATCACATTATACAACAAAAAAATGGGGTAACTATTGTATGTTTTTATTTTTTATTCATGAAGGCTCCCTGCACACTGGGCTTAAAAAATCATCTGTTCTCTCAGGAGTAAAAAACGCTGATATAGAGCATTTTTTGTAGAAAGTTTAGACGTGTTTAGGAGAGTTTTACGTTTTTTCTGCCTCCAAGTTCCAGTCAGAAATACGAATCAGACGGGTTATTTCTTCTGTCTCTAAACGTTAAACCCAAAATCTGCCTCCTAACGTCCTAATGTACATGGACACCTAGGAGAACATTGAGCTGCTTCTACAGGCAGAACACAAAACTCCTGGAGAAGAAACGTTTTTTATGTCAGTGTGCATGGAGCCCAAAGTCTACGTTTTCCCCCAAAACAAATTGCGTTTGAAAGACCATGTGACATAAAATATTCCAACGATCGCCATCTTATTCTCTAGAAGGGCCTCTGCTATAAAAAATATATAATATTTGGGGGTTCTCAGTCTTTTTTCTAGTAAAAAATACCAATTTAAACTTGTGAACAAAAAGTTCCAGAAAAGTACTGGTCAGCAAGTGGTGAAAACAAACGCCCTGCACTGATCTGCATTGATGTAAATGGGGTCCGTAAAAGACAAAGGGGGTTATTTACGAAAGGCAAATCCACTTTGCACCATAAGTGCAAACTACAAGTGCAAAGTGCACTTTAAATTGCACTGAAAGTGTACTTTGAAGTGCAATCATTGTAAATCTGAGGGGAAGATCTGAAATGAGGGGAAGCTCTCCTGGTTTTATCATCCAATCATGTGCGAGCTAAAATTCTGTTTTCTATTTTCCTTGCATGTCCCCCTCGGATCTACAGCGACTTTACTTCCAAGTGCACTTTCAGTGCAATTTCAAGCGCACTTTGCATTTGTAGTTTGCACTTGTAATGCAAAGTGGATTTGCTTTTAGTAAATAACCCCCCAATGTGATTTCCGTTGTCATGTACACGAGAGCGACAGCAAACGCAGGAGAACATGCACCCCAACCCTCCGTGCTCCCACACAGAACTGAACACACACATAAGGTGCACAAATATATGAAAACGGTGTTTATACCACACATGTGAGGTATTGTCACAAATGTTAGAGTGAGAGCGATAATTCTAGCCCTGGATCTCCTCTGTAACCCTGTAAACTTGTAATCTGTTAAAAAAATATTCAAGTGTCGCCTATGGAGATTTTTAGCTACTGTAGTTTGTCGCCATTCCACGTGCGTGCGCAATTTTAAAGCGTGACATGTGAGGTATCTATTTACTTGGTGTAACATCATCTATCACGTTATACAAAGAAATTGGGGTAACAATTGTATTATGTTTTTTTTTTTTGTAATAAGGTAAAGTGTATTTTTCCCTCAAAAAAATTGCGTTTGAAAGACGGCTGCGCAAATACTGTGTCACATAAAATATTGCATCAATCGCCGCCTCATTCTCTAGGGTCTCTGCTAAAAATAGATATATATAATATTTGGGGGTTCTCAGTCACTTTCTAGTAAAAAATACTCATTTAAACTCGTAAACAAAAAGTTCCAGAAAAGGCCTGGTCTGACTTCCTGTTTTAGCTATGGTATACAGGAAGTGAAGGGAACTGATGGGGGTTATACCCCCCTTACTCTATATAAAATAATAATAATAATAAAGTTTTGCCTAGAGTTCTACTTTAATTTCTTCTGCTTATGAACCAATTAAAACCTTCTAGGTAGAAAAGAAAGGCGTCATGTCTTACATAGAACAGCAGCTACAATGGCATTTTGTAGAAGATCAGAGATAAAGATACATAAACACATATACAGCACATAGTTGTGAGATAATAAAACATGACGCCGGACAGATTTCTCACACTGACCCCCAATTCCGGCTGTTCGGAGGTTTAGATCTCCCGGGGGGGGGGGAGGGGTTGTCATCACTTGTCTATGGTAAAAATACGCCATTTATTTGAAGGACAGGAGCTGTTAGGGCAAGACCGCAGCGCAAATACCGTGTCACATAAAATATTGCAACGATCGCCATCTTATTCTCTAGGGTCTCTGCTAAATATATATATATATATAATATTTGGGGGTTCTCAGTCACTTTTCTAGTAAAAAATACTCATTTCAACTTGTAAACAAAGAGTTCCAGAAAAGTCCTGGTCAGCAAGTGGTGAAAACAAACGCCCTGCACTGATCTGCATTGATGTAAACGGGCGCCATAGAAAACAATGTGATTTCCATTGTGGTGTACACTATAGAGACAGCAAACGTAGGAGAACATGCACCAGTGTGGATGAGGGTAACATACAGGAAATAAGAAAAAAATACATTGAAAGTGCCCCAAACCTCCGCGCTCGCACGTAGAACTGAACGCATCCATAAGTATATGTAAACGGTGTTCAAACCACACATGTGAGGTATCACCACGATCGTTAGAGTGAGAGCGATAATTCTAGCCCTGGATCTCCTCTGTAACTCTAAACTGGTAACCTGTAAAAAAATGTCAACGGTCCCCTATGGAGATTTTTAAGTACTGTCCTTTTTCACCATTCCACGAGCGTGCGCAGTTTTAAAACGTGACATGTTAGGTATCTATTTATTCAATGTAACATCATCTATCACATTATACAACAAAAAAAATGGGGTAACTATTGTATGTTTTTATTTTTTATTCATGAAGGCTCCCTGCACACTGGGCTTAAAAAAACGTCTGTTCTCTCAGGAGTAAAAAACGCTGATATAGAGCATTTTTTGTAGAAAGTTTAGACGTGTTTAGGAGAGTTTTACGTTTTTTCTGCCTCCAAGTTCCAGTCAGAAATACGAATCAGACGGGTTATTTCTTCTGCCTCTAAACGTTAAACCCAAAATCTGCCTCCTAACGTCCTAATGTACATGGACACCTAGGAGAACATTGAGCTGCTTCTACAGGCAGAACACAAAACTCCTGGAGAAGAAACGTTTTTTATGTCAGTGTGCATGGAGCCCAAAGTCTATGTTTTCCCCCAAAACAAATTGTGTTTGAAAGACCGTGTGACATAAAATATTCCAACGATCGCCATTTATTCTCTAGAAGGGCCTCTGCTATAAAAAATATATAATATTTGGGGGTTCTCAGTCATTTTTCTAGTAAAAAATACCAATTTAAACTTGTGAACAAAAAGTTCCAGAAAAGTCCTGGTCAGCAAGTGGTGAAAACAAAGACGCCCTGCACTGATCTGCATTGATGTAAATGGGGTCTGTAAAAGACAAAGGGGGTTATTTACGAAAGGCAAATCCACTTTGCACCATAAGTGCAAACTACAAGTGCAAAGTGCGCTTTAAATTGCACTGAAAGTGTACTTTGAAGTGCAATCATTGTAAATCTGAGGGGAAGATCTGAAATGAGGGGAAGCTCTCCTGATTTTATCATCCAATCATGTGCGAGCTAAAATTCTGTTTTCTATTTTCCTTGCATGTCCCCCTCGGATCTACAGCGACTTTACTTCCAAGTGCACTTTCAGTGCAATTTCAAGCGCACTTTGCATTTGTAGTTTGCACTTGTAGTGCAAAGTGGATTTGCCTTTAGTAAATAACCCCCCAATGTGATTTCCGTTGTCATGTACACGAGAGCGACAGCAAACGCAGGAGAACATGCACCCCAACCCTCCGTGCTCCCACACAGAACTGAACACACACATAAGGTGCACAAATATATGAAAACGGTGTTTATACCACACATGTGAGGTATTGTCACAAATGTTAGAGTGAGAGCGATAATTCTAGCCCTGGATCTCCTCTGTAACTCTGTAAACTTGTAATCTGTAAAAAAAATATTCAAGTGTCGCCTATGGAGATTTTTAGGTACTGTAGTTTGTCGCCATTCCACGTGCGTGCGCAATTTTAAAACGTGACATGTGAGGTATCTATTTACTTGGTGTAACATCATCTATCACGTTATACAAAGAAATTGGGGTAACAATTGTATTGTGTTTTTTTTTTTTGTAATAAGATAAAGTGTATTTTTCCCTCAAAAAAATTGCGTTTGAAAGACGGCTGCGCAAATACTGTGTCACATAAAATATTGCATCAATCGCCGCCTCATTCTCTAGGGTCTCTGCTAAATATATATATATAATATTTGGGGGTTCTCAGTCACTTTCTAGTAAAAAATACTCATTTAAACTCGTAAACAAAAAGTTCCAGAAAAGGCCTGGTCTGACTTCCTGTTTTAGCTATGGTATACAGGAAGTGAAGGGAACTGACGGGGGTTATACCCCCCTTACTCTATATAAAATAATAATATTAATAAAGTTTTGCCTAGAGTTCTACTTTAATTTCTTCTGCTTATGAACCAATTAAAACCTTCTAGGTAGAAAAGAAAGGCGGCATGTCTTACATAGAACAGCAGCTACAATGGCATTTTGTAGAAGATCAGAGATAAAGATACATAAACACATATACAGCACATAGTTGTGAGATAATAAAACATGACGCCGGACATATTTCTCACACTGACCCCCAATTCCGGCTGTTCGGAGGTTTAGATCTCTCGGGGGGGGGGGGGGAGGGGTTGTCATCACTTGTCTATAGTAAAAATACGCCATTTATTTGAAGGACAGGAGCTGTTAGGGCAAGACCGCTGCGCAAATACCGTGTCACATAAAATATTGCAACGATCGCCATCTTATTCTCTAGGGTCTCTGCTAAATATATATATATAATATTTGGGGGTTCTCAGTCACTTTCTAGTAAAAAATACTCATTTCAACTTGTAAACAAAGAGTTCCAGAAAAGTCCTGGTCAGCAAGTGGTGAAAACAAGCGCCCTGCACTGATCTGCATTGATGTAAACGGGCGCCATAGAAAACAATGTGATTTCCATTGTGGTGTACACTATAGAGACAGCAAACGTAGGAGAACATGCACCAGTGTGGATGAGGGTAACATACAGGAAATAAGAAAAAAATACATTGAAAGCGCCCCAAACCTCCGCGCTCGCACGTAGAACTGAACGCATCCATAAGTATATGTAAACGGTGTTCAAACCACACATGTGAGGTATCACCACGATCGTTAGAGTGAGAGCGATAATTCTAGCCCTGGATCTCCTCTGTAACTCTAAACTGGTAACCTGTAAAAAAATGTCAACGGTCCCCTATGGAGATTTTTAAGTACTGTCATTTTTCACCATTCCACGAGCGTGCGCAGTTTTAAAACGTGACATGTTAGGTATCTATTTATTCAATGTAACATCATCTATCACATTATACAACAAAAAAATGGGGTAACTATTGTATGTTTTTATTTTTTATTCATGAAGGCTCCCTGCACACTGGGCTTAAAAAATCATCTGTTCTCTCAGGAGTAAAAAACGCTGATATAGAGCATTTTTTGTAGAAAGTTTAGACGTGTTTAGGAGAGTTTTACGTTTTTTCTGCCTCCAAGTTCCAGTCAGAAATACGAATCAGACGGGTTATTTCTTCTGCCTCTAAACGTTAAACCCAAAATCTGCCTCCTAACGTCCTAATGTACATGGACACCTAGGAGAACATTGAGCTGCTTCTACAGGCAGAACACAAAACTCCTGGAGAAGAAACGTTTTTTATGTCAGTGTGCATGGAGCCCAAAGTCTATGTTTTCCTACAAAACAAATTGCGTTTGAAAGACCGTGTGACATAAAATATTGCAACGATCGCCATTTTATTCTGTAGAAGGGCCTCTGCTAAAAAAATATATAATATTTGGGGGTTCTCAGTCATTTTTCTAGTAAAAAATACCAATTTAAACTTGTGAACAAAAAGTTCCAGAAAAGTCCTGGTCAGCAAGTGGTGAAAACAAAGACGCCCTGCACTGATCTGCATTGATGTAAACGGGGTCCGTAAAAGACAAAGGGGGTTATTTACGAAAGGCAAATCCACTTTGCACCATAAGTGCAAACTACAAGTGCAAAGTGCGCTTTAAATTGCACTGAAAGTGTACTTGGAAGTGCAATCATTGTAAATCTGAGGGGAAGATCTGAAATGAGGGGAAGCTCTCCTGATTTTATCATCCAATCATGTGCGAGCTAAAATTCTGTTTTCTATTTTCCTTGCATGTCCCCCTCGGATCTACAGCGACTTTACTTCCAAGTGCACTTTCAGTGCAATTTCAAGCGCACTTTGCACTTGTAGTTTGCACTTGTAGTGCAAAGTGGATTTGCCTTTAGTAAATAACCCCCCAATGTGATTTCCATTGTCGTGTACACGAGAGCGACAGCAAACGCAGGAGAACATGCACCCCAACCCTCCGTGCTCCCACACAGAACTGAACACACACATAAGGTGCACAAATATATGAAAACGGTGTTTATACCACACATGTGAGGTATTGTCACAAATGTTAGAGTGAGAGCGATAATTCTAGCCCTGGATCTCCTCTGTAACCCTGTAAACTTGTAATCTGTTAAAAAAATATTCAAGTGTCGCCTATGGAGATTTTTAGGTACTGTAGTTTGTCGCCATTCCACGTGCGTGCGCAATGCGTGACATGTGAGGTATCTATTTACTTGGTGTAACATCATCTATCACGTTATACAAAGAAATTGGGGTAACAATTGTATTGTGGGTTTTTTTTGTAATAAGATAAAGTGTATTTTTCCCTCAAAAAAATTGCGTTTGAAAGACGGCTGCGCAAATACTGTGTCACATAAAATATTGCATCAATCGCCGCCTCATTCTCTAGGGTCTCTGCTAAAAATATTTTTTTTTTCAAAATAGTTTATTAAATTTTTCATGAATACAGAGTATAGGCAGCATACATATTGCGGTACTTTACACATGTGTGAAAAAGATAGAAACATTATAGAGGCAGAGTTGCCTAACAATCAAAATACAGTCAAATAACAGATATAAGTGTCTCGTCGTGTGAGGTGCAAACTCGCACAAGTGTACATAGGACTGGAGTCGGTTGGTGCCTAATAACTTTAAGGGATAGGTACACCGTGGTGGTTGGCCCACAATTCATCCACCCCTCTAAGGGAACTTTCTGTGGATGAAAGGGTGACTGGGTGCATGTACATCAGAGTGAAACATTGAGCGGTGGGTTAGGGCAAAGTAGCTATTTTCGTGAGGAAGCATCATTAAAAAGGTGCTGAAACAGCGGAGGGAAGTTGGGGGGGGGTGGTGAGGAGGGGAAAGGGGTTCAGTGATGTAACCAAGGTGTGTCTATACTATGTTACCGGAGGGTTCAGTGATGTAGTGAAAAAAAAACTTATCTTCAGCGGTAGCAGAGAGTGGGAGCAGTATCCCGTGTGAGATCATTGGGACGCGTATTGGGGGTGAGTTGCCCGGAGGTTCTGGGAGAGGGCAGTAAAGAGAGTTGTGTGTTTGGGTTTTCAGTTCTCATGATGGAGATGCTGAAGTGTCGGGAGGTGTATTCTGAGTCAAGGAGTGTTTGTAGTGGAGCCAGCATGTCCACGTGGTGTGGAATTTGGACGGGTTGTCCTGGGCCTGACTTATGAGTTTTTCCATGTCAGCGATTCTATCTACTCGGCGGATCCAGTCGTTTACCGATGGGGGGGTAGTAGTTCTCCAAAGGAGTGGGACGCAGAGGTTGGCAGCATTAATAAGGTGTAGTGTAAGTGAGTTTTTATAGGAACCCAGTGGGGCCGGGGTGTGGTGCAAGAGATAATGTGCGGGAGAAAAGGCAGGTGTGTAGGTGGTTATTTTTGAAATTAGTTGATGAATCTCAGACCAGAAAGGTTGGATGATGGGGCAATCCCACCATATGTGGAGAAGGGTGCCGTGTGCTGCATTGCATCTCCAACAGGTTGGGGATACTGTCGGGTGGAAATGATGCACTTTGTCAGGGGTCCTATACCATTTTGAAAACAGTTTGTATCTATTCTCCTGAGTTGCGACGTTTATTGAGCCTTTATGTAGGAGAGTGAAGATGCGTTCCCATTCAGTGGGAGTGAGATCTAGAGCAAGATCTGACTCCCATTGTCGTACCAGTCGGTCTTCCTTAACTTTACAATCGGAGTGTAATAGGGAATAAACGGAGGAGATTAGATGGCCCTGAGGTTCTGTGCTGGTGCACAGTAGTTCAAAGGGTGAGAGGTCTTTGTGCCAGTGAGTGGTGCGTTTAGAGGAGGAGAAAAAGTGCCGTAGTTGGAGATATTTATAGAAGGGGATGTTGTATTCTGGGATGGTGTTTAAGAGTTCGTGATATGGTAGGAGAGAGCCATTGCGGAAGAATCGTTGTGCTCTGGCATGTGAAGTTCGTGCATTAAGAGTTGAGTCTTTGAGTGTGAGTCCAGGAGGGAATTCTGGGTTATTTTCTAGGGGCGTCATGGGGCCAACAGAAGGGGTGATAGCCAGTGTTCTACTTGCTATTTTAAAGATGGAGAGGGTGGCTCCGATGAGTGGGTGTGTTGTATAGTCTTTGGGAATAGAGGTAAGTCCTATCCATGGTGCGTTCCTAATCGGTAAGTTGGCAAAAGAGTCTTCTACAGTTGTCCATTCCTTGGTGGGGCTGTGTACATGCCAATCCACCACCCTGGTTAGGTGGCAGGCCCAGTAGTATTTTAGAATGTTTGGGAGGCCTAAGCCTCCCAAAGGTTTGGGTAAGGTCAGTCTGTCCCAGCATATACGTGGGGTTTTGGAGGCCCAAATAAAGAGTCTGCACATACGTTTGTAGGACTTAAAAAATGAGGATGGTAATTTGATGGGAATTGCCTGAAGGAGATAGAGGAGTCTGGGTAGGACGTTCATTTTAATGATGGCGATTCTGCCCATCCAAGAGAAAGATACCAGATGCCACTTCTGTAGATCACCTTGGATGGACATGAGCGCTGGGGAAAAATTAGTGGCATAAAGGTCCTTTAAATTTGCTGGGATCTTAATTCCGAGATAGGATAGGGCCTGTCGTTCCCAAACAAAGGGGAAGTTGAGTTTACATTGGGACACTACGGCATTTGGCAGAGTAATGTTTAGGGCTTTGGATTTTTCAAAATTAATTTTTAGATTCGACAGAGATTGGAAGAGCGAGAAATCTGCCAACAGGTTGGGGATAGTGGTGATAGGATCGGTCAAGAATAGTAAAATGTCGTCGGCATATGCGGCCATTTTGTATTGTTTATGATTGATTTCTATGCCTTTAATGGAGGGGTTGTCCCTAAGTTTGCGGAGCATGGGTTCCATGGACAAAATGAAAATTAGTGGGGATAAGGGGCAGCCCTGTCGGGTTCCGTTGGAGACAGAGAAGGCGTCTGACAGGGTACCGTTAACTCTGATTCTTGCCGTAGGAAGCGAGTAGAGGGCCAAGATCATCTGTAACATGCGGGGTGGTAGGCCTATCGCCTGTAGTGAGGCTTCCATATAATCCCAGGCCACCCTGTCAAACGCCTTCTCCGCATCGAGGGAAAGAAAAAACCCCGGAGTGGAGGTTTTGGAGAGCCAGTGGTGAATGTTTAAGGCCTTAGTGGTGTTGTCCCGAGCTTCTCTGCTTGGGACAAAGCCCACCTGGTCTAGTGATATAAGGTTCGGGATGAAGGGTAGAATGCGATTCGCTAGGGTTTTGGCGTAGAGTTTTACGTCCACATTTAGTAAAGATATTGGGCGATAGTTTGATACTAGTGTGGGGTCTTTGCCAGATTTGGGGATAAGAGTAATATGTGCTTCTAGAATATCTTTGTGTGCTGCTGAGTTGGTTGTGAGATCGTTGAGGGCTTTGGTGAGATGAGGGATCAGAATAGTCGGGAACGTTTTGTAATAACTGACCGATAGGCCGTCCGGGCCAGGGCTCTTGCCTGTTTTCATTTGTTTTAGTGCGAGAAGGACTTCTTCAGTGGAGATAGGTTGGTCTAAACTTTGAGAGTCGTCTAAGGGGATGGGGGTTGGGCTGTATTGCGCTAAAAAGTCTTTGATAGCTGCCTTACGGTTCGTGTTGCTGTCAAAGGTGTGCGCCGTTGGGAGGTTGTACAGTTTGGAAAAGTATTGTATGAATTGGTCTGAGATCTCCTTATTGGTAACTGCTGCGTCTCCCGATGGTCGGTGTATTTTGTGGATTGTCTGAGCCGCCCTCCTGGATTGGAGAGCTCTCGCCAGGAGTTTGCCTGCTTTATTGCTAAATTCGTAGTAGAGCTTTTGTGTCAGTGCGAATTTGCGTTTTACAGTGTTGTTCAGTGTTTCCAAGAGTTCCTCTCTTGCCGTTGTGAGGTCCGCCAAAGAGGAAGTCGCCAGAGATGCCTTGTGTACCTGTTCTAGCGTGTGGATGCGTTTAGTCAGTTCTGTAATGTGCGCATTTCTGCATTTGTTCCGTTGTGCTGCTACGGATATCAATTCACCCCGTACCACGCATTTGTGTGCGGCCCAGATGACCGATGGTGCAGCCATGTCGGGGGAGTTTTCTGTAAAAAAGTTAGAGAGGCAGTCAGTTATCCGTTGTGTGGTAACGGGGTCTGTCAATAAGGAGCTGTCAAGCCTCCATATGTGGTTCTTGTGATGTGCTGTAGGTATAAGGAGGGTCATGGATATGGGGTTGTGGTCAGAGAGTATAGCCGGGTCAATGGTAGCTTTGGTGAGATTGTGTAAAACATTCTGAGACAAAAAGAAGTGGTCTAGTCTAGCATATTTATTATGTGGTGTTGAAAAAAAGGTGAAGTCCTTCACTTTAGGGTGCAATGTGCGCCACGTGTCATGAAGCAATAAGTTGTTAAATTGCATTTTAATAGCTTTGAGGGCCCGGTATGTCAGGGATAAGGTGCCATTCGAGGTATCCATGGGGGGGTTGAGAGCGACATTAAAGTCGCCACCAACAATCAGTGTGCCAGTTTGGAAACTAGTTAGGTGTTGGAGTGTGGAGCGGAAGAAGGACACTTGTTTGGTGTTTGGGGCATATATGTTGGCGATCGTGTGTTGCTTACCGTATATGGTGCCCTTGATAAAGAGGAATCTGCCCTGCGGGTCCCTTTGAACCGCAGAGACCAGAAAGGGGCAGTTTTTGGAGAACAGAATGGATACGCCCTTTGATTTTGCCTCATCGTTGGAGGAATGATATACTGTGGGGAAATGGTTATCTTTTAGTTTAGGGATCGCGTCTGTGCGAAAGTGTGTCTCTTGTAGGAGAGCTATCTGGGTCTTTGATTGGCGTAAGCAATATAGAAGTTTGGACCTCTTTTCAGGAGTGTTGAGACCCCTAATGTTGATCGAGCAAATTTTGATAGAGTTTGTCGAGGATTGTGCGTCTGTATTCTGGGGGTTTATGGTATTTGTGTCTGCCATAGTGTAGTCAAGGGGTGAGGATAAGGGGATATTGGGTATTGGGTGCCTCCGGTGAATGTGGGTAGTGTATGTTTGACACGTCAGTCACTGGTAGGGAACCGATGAGGTGTGGAAACGGATGTCCACAGACCTCGGAAGAGGTGGTTATCGGAAGAGTACAACGCGTGGTCAGAGCACGTGCACCTAATCAAGGTACAGCGCTCCGGCCCGTACCTGTGTGGGGGTTGGCCTAACTCGAGGCAGTAAGGATGAAGCGGAAAAAGGTGATAAAGAAACCGAAAAGGTAAAAAGAAAAAAGACGATTCTATTGTCCGCCGCCACAGGATAATAGATATTATTGGCGAAGGTGAGTGATGAATGTATTTGTTGGGGTGGTTCCAACTGGAGCAGGGGTGCATTGATGAGGTAGTAAAGTGTATGAACGGTCAAGTGATCGTTATCCCATGAGACCAGCTGTTAGTCTCGGCCCGATCATGTCGGTCTAGTACCCGTCACGTCCGCCCCCTCGGCAGGACCATGGGTTCCAGACACGACGAATATCAGTGCTCGGGTCTAGAGCTGGTGTCATGACACGTTCAAATACTACATTTGCAATGAGACAAAAGCGTAGGGAGGATCTAAAATATGAGGTCTTATAAGTCAGAGGGGGTGTCTAAATGGCCTGAGCTTTAGGACAGTCAGGGTATGGTGACAATCAGAGGTAAGCATTGTAAAAAGCTAGTAAGTTAAGGCTCTATAGATGACAACCTGAGAGACCATACATGCTATAGTAAGTTGAAGAGGACGAGGCACCTGGGGGGTAAGTAATGTCACTTTCAAGCAATGAGAGTTTCTCATGGCAGGTACCTGTTCCGTCGATCCGTGCAACAAGGCAGTCTAAGGTGTAGCTAGACCGGCGTGCTGAATATGCCTCGCGCTCGTGCTGCAGTCTTGAATCCGGTTGTGGTGAAGCCAGGTCGGTTGAAGAAGACGTGTTCGGCCGCACTGATGGCTTGTAGAGTGACTGTGCAGCGAGAGTCATTAATTTGTGGCGTGGAGGAGGGGAGTGGAATCCGTTGTTGGTGTTGTCCGCGTCTTCCGCAACGGTGACGCACGGCGTCGTGTGGAGCTCAGTCTTGGAGCAGGAAGGTAGGGGCAGTGTCCATCCCGTCGTCATCTTGGCAGGGGGCGTGGGTAGAAGCCGTGCGGAATCCTGGTAGTTGTAGTAGAGGACCGAGGGCTTGTTGCTGGGCCGATTGCTAGGAGAGAGCGGTGTAGTGGGATCATATGAGAACGCCTCCAAGGGGGGAAAACACAGAGTTGACTTGGCATTAGATATTACGAGATGAGAGAGAGCGCATTCAGCCGTTTTGGATAGTGCTGGAGGTCTACAAGGAGGGTCATTACCGGGGGGTGAAGGGAGGTCCCGTACAGTTATTCATTCTGGTACCATAGCTCAGAAAATAAATTTAAATAAAGGAAATGTAAAGAATAAAGTTCACAGATTCTTCAGTTAGGCTGTAACCACATCAGGGAAAACTAGACAGTGTGCCTTTCAAAGGGGCCCAACGGGGCCAACTGAGAGTACAACTCGGTACATAGCAGACCCATATCAGCGGTCCCGGCGGGCTCTCCTGGAT
The DNA here is from genome assembly GCF_042186555.1 of Aquarana catesbeiana. Lineage (NCBI taxonomy): Eukaryota > Metazoa > Chordata > Amphibia > Anura > Ranidae > Aquarana > Aquarana catesbeiana. The sequence goes on from NC_133325.1 coordinate 805,501,018, forward strand.
CGTGGTGACTCAGGCAAAATGGGATCTCGGTATCCGCGGGGATCGGCCTGGTGTCTGTAAGCAGAGGGAGAGCGTCTCCTACGGAATCTGGAGGCCTGAGTCTCCATGGGCATGTCCCGTGCTGTGCCTTTGCTTGCGAACAGAGGGCGGAAGGTGGCATACCAGTTAGGAACTGGGGTCAGTGGTATGTCCAGCAGATCACAGAAGTGTGGCAGGTCTTCTGGTACCTTTAAGAGGGCTGTGCGGCCATGTGTGGAGGCGGACAGGCAAAATGGAAACTTCCATTTATAAGGGATGTTCCTCTCCCTCAATGTGTCCAGCAGGGGCTTGAGGTCTCGTCTGTGCTGCAGGGTGATGCCGGAAAGATCTTGGTAGATTTGGATGGGTGCGCTTGCATGAAGGATTTGTTGTTTCCCTCTGGCTTGTCGAAGTATGTCTTCTTTTATTTTAAAATCTACTAGGCAGCAGATGATGTCGCGCGGGGGGTCGCTCTCTCTGCCTTTAGGGCGCAGGGCACGATGTATTCTTTCCATGAGGATGGGGGTCTGAGGAGGCCTGCGGAGGAGGTTGTTGAAAAGAGCAGTGATAGCAGGAGTGATTTGGTCGCCCTCTATTGACTCAGGCATACCGCGGATCCTGAGGTTATGGCGCCTGCCGCGGTTGTCCAGGTCCTCGATGTGCCTCTGCATGTCCCTCATTTGCAGTGTGTGAGAGTCAATGGAAGAGGCGGCAGAGCGGAGGGTAGAGTCATGGCGGTCTGTCACTGTCTCCACCTTGTTCACCCTGTCAGTGAGGTCGCGTAAGTCAAGCCTTATCTCTGAGATGGCTGCGGCTAGGGTTTCTTTGATTTCATCAGCAATGGAGCGGAGATCTTGTAGGCATATGGGAGTTTGGAGCCCTGGCTCAAGGCTGATTCCACCTCCATGAGGAAGAACATGAGGGGAGGTTGATTGAGGAGGGTCGAGCATTAGTGGCGGTTGTGCCTGGGAGCGGGAAGGTCCGTGCCGGGAGGGCGCCATATTGCCTCTGCTGTTCCAGAACATCTCCGGGATGTTATGGCTCTGGGACCCTGAAAGAGCTCTGGGGGAGCGAGAACGGGAGGCGGACGAGGTCCGGGAAGCTGTCCCCATAGTCTGGCAATGTTTGTAGTATGAATACCTTCGGTAATAGACGGCTTTTTCCTGTGGCGGCCGGAGCTCAGGAATCAAGCGACCTTCCTCATGCCAGGTCAGGCCACGCCCCCTCTGCTAAAAATATATATATAATATTTGGGGGTTCTCAGTCATTTTCTAGTAAAAAATACTCATTTAAACTCGTAAACAAAAAGTTCCAGAAAAGGCCTGGTCTGACTTCCTGTTTTAGCTATGGTATACAGGAAGTGAAGGGAACTGACGGGGGTTATACCCCCCTTACTCTATATAAAATAATAATAATAATAAAGTTTTTCCTAGAGTTCTACTTTAATTTCTTCTGCTTATGAACCAATTAAAACCTTCTAGGTAGAAAAGAAAGGCGGCATGTCTTACATAGAACAGCAGCTACAATGGCATTTTGTAGAAGATCAGAGATAAAGATACATAAACACATATACAGCACATAGTTGTGAGATAATAAAACATGACGCCGGACATATTTCTCACACTGACCCCCAATTCCGGCTGTTCGGAGGTTTAGATCTCCCGGGGGGGGGGGGGGTTGTCATCACTTGTCTATAGTAAAAATACGCCATTTATTTGAAGGACAGGAGCTGTTAGGGCAAGACCGCTGCGCAAATACCGTGTCACATAAAATATTGCAACGATCGCCGTCTTATTCTCTAGGGTCTCTGCTAAATATATATATATAATATTTGGGGGTTCTCAGTCACTTTTCTAGTAAAAAATACTCATTTCAACTTGTAAACAAAGAGTTCCAGAAAAGTCCTGGTCAGCAAGTGGCAAAAACAAACGCCCTGCACTGATCTGCATTGATGTAAACGGGCGCCATAGAAAACAATGTGATTTCCATTGTGGTGTACACTATAGAGACAGCAAACGTAGGAGAACATGCACCAGTGTGGATGAGGGTAACATACAGGAAATAAGAAAAAAATACATTGAAAGCGCCCCAAACCTCCGCGCTCGCACGTAGAACTGAACGCATCCATAAGTATATGTAAACGGTGTTCAAACCACACATGTGAGGTATCACCACGATCGTTAGAGTGAGAGCGATAATTCTAGCCCTGGATCTCCTCTGTAACTCTAAACTGGTAACCTGTAAAAAAATGTCAACGGTCCCCTATGGAGATTTTTAAGTACTGTCGTTTTTCACCATTCCACGAGCGTGCGCAGTTTTAAAACGTGACATGTTAGGTATCTATTTATTCAATGTAACATCATCTATCACATTATACAACAAAAAAATGGGGTAACTATTGTATGTTTTTATTTTTTATTCATGAAGGCTCCCTGCACACTGGGCTTAAAAAAACGTCTGTTCTCTCAGGAGTAAAAAACGCTGATATAGAGCATTTTTTGTAGAAAGTTTAGACGTGTTTAGGAGAGTTTTACGTTTTTTCTGCCTCCAAGTTCCAGTCAGAAATACGAATCAGACGGGTTATTTCTTCTGTCTCTAAACGTTAAACCCAAAATCTGCCTCCTAACGTCCTAATGTACATGGACACCTAGGAGAACATTGAGCTGCTTCTACAGGCAGAACACAAAACTCCTGGAGAAGAAACGTTTTTTATGTCAGTGTGCATGGAGCCCAAAGTCTATGTTTTCCCCCAAAATAAAATGTGTTTGAAAGACCGTGTGACATAAAATATTCCAACGATCGCCATTTTATTCTCTAGAAGGGCCTCTGCTAAAAAAAAATATATAATATTTGGGGGTTCTCAGTCATTTTTCTAGTAAAATATACCAATTTAAACTTGTGAACAAAAAGTTCCAGAAAAGTCCTGGTCAGCAAGTGGTGAAAACAAACGCCCTGCACTGATCTGCATTGATGTAAATGGGGTCCGTAAAAGACAAAGGGGGTTATTTACGAAAGGCAAATCCACTTTGCACTATAAGTGCAAACTACAAGTGCAAAGTGCGCTTTAAATTGCACTGAAAGTGTACTTGGAAGTGCAATCATTGTAAATCTGAGGGGAAGATCTGAAATGAGGGGAAGCTCTCCTGGTTTTATCATCCAATCATGTGCGAGCTAAAATTCTGTTTTCTATTTTCCTTGCATGTCCCCCTCGGATCTACAGCGACTTTACTTCCAAGTGCACTTTCAGTGCAATTTCAAGCGCACTTTGCACTTGTAGTTTGCACTTGTAGTGCAAAGTGGATTTGCCTTTAGTAAATAACCCCCAATGTGATTTCCGTTGTCGTGTACACGAGAGTGACAGCAAATGCAGGAGAACATGCACCCCAACCCTCCGTGCTCCCACACAGAACTGAACACACACATAAGGTGCACAAATATATGTAAACGGTGTTTATACCACACATGTGAGGTATTGTCACGAATGTTAGAGTGAGAGCGATAATTCTAGCCCTGGATCTCCTCTGCAACTCTGTAAACTTGTAATCTGTTAAAAAAATATTCAAGTGTCGCCTATGGAGATTTTTAGGTACTGTAGTTTGTCGCCATTCCACGTGCGTGCGCAATTTTAAAGCGTGACATGTGAGGTATCTATTTACTTGGTGTAACATCATCTATCACATTATACAAAGAAATTGGGGTAACAATTGTATTGTGGGTTTTTTTTGTAATAAGATAAAGTGTATTTTTCCCTCAAAAAAATTGCGTTTGAAAGACGGCTGCGCAAATACTGTGTCACATAAAATATTGCATCAATCGCCGCCTCATTCTCTAGGGTCTCTGCTAAAAATATTTTTTTTTTCAAAATAGTTTATTAAATTTTTCATGAATACAGGGTATAGGCAGCATACATATTGCGGTACTTTACACATGTGTGAAAAAGATAGAAACATTATAGAGGCAGAGTTGCCTAACAATCAAAATACAGTCAAATAACAGATATAAGTGTCTCGTCGTGTGAGGTGCAAACTCGCACAAGTGTACATAGGACTGGAGTCGGTTGGTGCCTAATAACTTTAAGGGAGAGGTACACCGTGGTGGTTGGCCCACAATTCATCCACCCCTCTAAGGGAACTTTCTGTGGATGAAAGGGTGACTGGGTGCATGTACATCAGAGTGAAACATTGAGCGGTGGGTTAGGGCAAAGTAGCTATTTTCGTGAGGAAGCATCATTAAAAAGGTGCTGAAACAGCGGAGGGAAGTTGGGGGGGGTGGTGAGGAGGGGAAAGGGGTTCAGTGATGTAACCAAGGTGTGTCTATACTATGTTACCGGAGGGTTCAGTGATGTAGTGAAAAAAAAACTTATCTTCAGCGGTAGCAGAGAGTGGGAGCAGTATCCCGTGTGAGATCATTGGGACGCGTATTGGGGGTGAGTTGCCCGGAGGTTCTGGGAGAGGGCAGTAAAGAGAGTTGTGTGTTTGGGTTTTCAGTTCTCATGATGGAGATGCTGAAGTGTCGGGAGGTGTATTCTGAGTCAAGGAGTGTTTGTAGTGGAGCCAGCATGTCCACGTGGTGTGGAATTTGGACGGGTTGTCCTGGGCCTGACTTATGAGTTTTTCCATGTCAGCGATTCTATCTACTCGGCGGATCCAGTCGTTTACCGATGGGGGGGTAGTAGTTCTCCAAAGGAGTGGGACGCAGAGGTTGGCAGCATTAATAAGGTGTAGTGTAAGTGAGTTTTTATAGGAACCCAGAGGGGCCGGGGTGTGGTGCAAGAGATAATGTGCGGGAGAAAAGGCAGGTGTGTAGGTGGTTATTTTTGAAATTAGTTGATGAATCTCAGACCAGAAAGGTTGGATGATGGGGCAATCCCACCATATGTGGAGAAGGGTGCCGTGTGCTGCATTGCATCTCCAACAGGTTGGGGATACTGTCGGGTGGAAATGATGCACTTTGTCAGGGGTCCTATACCATTTTGAAAACAGTTTGTATCTATTCTCCTGAGTTGCGACGTTTATTGAGCCTTTATGTAGGAGAGTGAAGATGCGTTCCCATTCAGTGGGAGTGAGATCTAGAGCAAGATCTGACTCCCATTGTCGTACCAGTCGGTCTTCCTTAACTTTACAATCGGAGTGTAATAGGGAATAAACGGAGGAGATTAGATGGCCCTGAGGTTCTGTGCTGGTGCACAGTAGTTCAAAGGGTGAGAGGTCTTTGTGCCAGTGAGTGGTGCGTTTAGAGGAGGAGAAAAAGTGCCGTAGTTGGAGATATTTATAGAAGGGGATGTTGTATTCTGGGATGGTGTTTAAGAGTTCGTGATATGGTAGGAGAGAGCCATTGCGGAAGAATCGTTGTGCTCTGGCATGTGAAGTTCGTGCATTAAGAGTTGAGTCTTTGAGTGTGAGTCCAGGAGGGAATTCTGGGTTATTTTCTAGGGGCGTCATGGGGCCAACAGAAGGGGTGATTCTACTTGCTATTTTAAAGATGGAGAGGGTGGCTCCGATGAGTGGGTGTGTTGTATAGTCTTTGGGAATAGAGGTAAGTCCTATCCATGGTGCGTTCCTAATCGGTAAGTTGGCAAAAGAGTCTTCTACAGTTGTCCATTCCTTGGTGGGGCTGTGTACATGCCAATCCACCACCCTGGTTAGGTGGCAGGCCCAGTAGTATTTTAGAATGTTTGGGAGGCCTAAGCCTCCCAAAGGTTTGGGTAAGGTCAGTCTGTCCCAGCATATACGTGGGGTTTTGGAGGCCCAAATAAAGAGTCTGCACATACCTTTGTAGGACTTAAAAAATGAGGATGGTAATTTGATGGGGATTGCCTGAAGGAGATAGAGGAGTCTGGGTAGGACGTTCATTTTAATGATGGCGATTCTGCCCATCCAAAAGAAAGATCCCAGATGCCACTTCTGTAGATCACCTTGGATGGACATGAGCGCTGGGGAAAAATTAGTGGCATAAAGGTCCTTTAAATTTGCTGGGATCTTAATTCCGAGATAGGATAGGGCCTGTCGTTCCCAAACAAAGGGGAAGTTGAGTTTACATTGGGACACTACGGCATTTGGCAGAGTAATGTTTAGGGCTTTGGATTTTTCAAAATTAATTTTTAGATTCGACAGAGATTGGAAGAGCGAGAAATCTGCCAACAGGTTGGGGATAGTGGTGATAGGATCGGTCAAGAATAGTAAAATGTCGTCGGCATATGCGGCCATTTTGTATTGTTTATGATTGATTTCTATGCCTTTAATGGAGGGGTTGTCCCTAAGTTTGCGGAGCATGGGTTCCATGGACAAAATGAAAATTAGTGGGGATAAGGGGCAGCCCTGTCGGGTTCCATTGGAGACAGAGAAGACGTCTGACAGGGTACCGTTAACTCTGATTCTTGCCGTAGGAAGCGAGTAGAGGGCCAAGATCATCTGTAACATGCGGGGTGGTAGGCCTATCGCCTGTAGTGAGGCTTCCATATAATCCCAGGCCACCCTGTCAAACGCCTTCTCCGCATCGAGGGAAAGAAAAAACCCTGGAGTGGAGGTTTTGGAGAGCCAGTGGTGAATGTTTAAGGCCTTAGTGGTGTTGTCCCGAGCTTCTCTGCTTGGGACAAAGCCCACCTGGTCTAGTGATATAAGGTTCGGGATGAAGGGTAGAATGCGATTTGCTAGGGTTTTGGCGTAGAGTTTTACGTCCACATTTAGTAAAGATATTGGGCGATAGTTTGATACTAGTGTGGGGTCTTTGCCAGATTTGGGGATAAGAGTAATATGTGCTTCTAGAATATCTTTGTGTGCTGCTGAGTTGGTTGTGAGATCGTTGAGGGCTTTGGTGAGATGAGGGATCAGAATAGTCGGGAACGTTTTGTAATAACTGACCGATAGGCCGTCCGGGCCAGGGCTCTTGCCTGTTTTCATTTGTTTTAGGCCTTAGTGGTGTTGTCCCGAGCTTCTCTGCTTGGGACAAAGCCCACCTGGTCTAGTGATATAAGGTTCGGGATGAAGGGTAGAATGCGATTCGCTAGGGTTTTGGCGTAGAGTTTTACGTCCACATTTAGTAAAGATATTGGGCGATAGTTTGATACTAGTGTGGGGTCTTTGCCAGATTTGGGGATAAGAGTAATATGTGCTTCTAGAATATCTTTGTGTGCTGCTGAGTTGGTTGTGAGATCGTTGAGGGCTTTGGTGAGATGAGGGATCAGAATAGTCGGGAACGTTTTGTAATAACTGACCGATAGGCCGTCCGGGCCAGGGCTCTTGCCTGTTTTCATTTGTTTTAGTGCAAGAAGGACTTCTTCAGTGGAGATAGGTTGGTCTAAACTTTGAGAGTCGTCTAAGGGGATGGGGGTTGGGCTGTATTGCGCTAAAAAGTCTTTGATAGCTGCCTTACGGTTCGTGTTGCTGTCAAAGGTGTGCGCCGTTGGGAGGTTGTACAGTTTGGAAAAGTATTGTATGAATTGGTCTGAGATCTCCTTATTGGTAACTGCTGCGTCTCCCGATGGTCGGTGTATTTTGTGGATTGTCTGAGCCGCCCTCCTGGATTGGAGATTGTAGAGTGACTGTGCAGCGAGAGTCATTAATTTGTGGCGTGGAGGAGGGGAGTGGAATCCGTTGTTGGTGTTGTCCGCGTCTTCTGCAACGGTGACGCACGGCGTCGTGTGGAGCTCAGTCTTGGAGCAGGAAGGTAGGGGCAGTGTCCATCCCGTCGTCATCTTGGCAGGGGGCGTGGGTAGAAGCCGTGCGGAATCCTGGTAGTTGTAGTAGAGGACCGAGGGCTTGTTGCTGGGCCGATTGCTAGGAGAGAGCGGTGTAGTGGGATCATATGAGAACGCCTCCAAGGGGGGAAAACACAGAGTTGACTTGGCATTAGATATTACGAGATGAGAGAGAGCGCATTCAGCCGTTTTGGATAGTGCTGGAGGTCTACAAGGAGGGTCATTACCGGGGGGTGAAGGGAGGTCCCGTACAGTTATTCATTCTGGTACCATAGCTCAGAAAATAAATTTAAATAAAGGAAATGTAAAGAATAAAGTTCACAGATTCTTCAGTTAGGCTGTAACCACGTCAGGGAAAACTAGACAGTGTGCCTTTCAAAGGGGCCCAACGGGGCCAACTGAGAGTACAACTCGGTACATAGCAGACCCATATCAGCGGTCCCGGCGGGCTCTCCTGGATCGTGGTGACTCAGGCGAAATGGGATCTCGGTATCCGCGGGGATCGGCCTGGTGTCTGTAAGCAGAGGGAGAGCGTCTCCTACGGAATCTGGAGGCCTGAGTCTCCATGGGCATGTCCCGTGCTGTGCCTTTGCTTGCGAACAGAGGGCGGAAGGTGGCATACCAGTTAGGAACTGGGGTCAGTGGTATGTCCAGCAGATCACAGAAGTGTGGCAGGTCTTCTGGTACCTTTAAGAGGGCTGTGCGGCCATGTGTGGAGGCGGACAGGCAAAATGGAAACTTCCATTTATAAGGGATGTTCCTCTCCCTCAATGTGTCCAGCAGGGGCTTGAGGTCTCGTCTGTGCTGCAGGGTGATGCCGGAAAGATCTTGGTAGATTTGGATGGGTGCGCTTGCATGAAGGATTTGTTGTTTCCCTCTGGCTTGTCGAAGTATGTCTTCTTTTATTTTAAAATCTACTAGGCAGCAGATGATGTCGCGCGGGGGGTCGCTCTCTCTGCCTTTAGGGCGCAGGGCACGATGTATTCTTTCCATGAGGATGGGGGTCTGAGGAGGCCTGCGGAGGAGGTTGTTGAAAAGAGCAGTGATAGCAGGAGTGATTTGGTCGCCCTCTATTGACTCAGGCATACCGCGGATCCTGAGGTTATGGCGCCTGCCGCGGTTGTCCAGGTCCTCGATGTGCCTCTGCATGTCCCTCATTTGCAGTGTGTGAGAGTCAATGGAAGAGGCGGCAGAGCGGAGGGTAGAGTCATGGCGGTCTGTCACTGTCTCCACCTTGTTCACCCTGTCAGTGAGGTCGCGTAAGTCAAGCCTTATCTCTGAGATGGCTGCGGCTAGGGTTTCTTTGATTTCATCAGCAATGGAGCGGAGATCTTGTAGGCATATGGGAGTTTGGAGCCCTGGCTCAAGGCTGATTCCACCTCCATGAGGAAGAACATGAGGGGAGGTTGATTGAGGAGGGTCGAGCATTAGTGGCGGTTGTGCCTGGGAGCGGGAAGGTCCGTGCCGGGAGGGCGCCATATTGCCTCTGCTGTTCCAGAACATCTCCGGGATGTTATGGCTCTGGGACCCTGAAAGAGCTCTGGGGGAGCGAGAACGGGAGGCGGACGAGGTCCGGGAAGCTGTCCCCATAGTCTGGCAATGTTTGTAGTATGAATACCTTCGGTAATAGACGGCTTTTTCCTGTGGCGGCCGGAGCTCAGGAATCAAGCGACCTTCCTCATGCCAGGTCAGGCCACGCCCCCTCTGCTAAAAATATATATATAATATTTGGGGGTTCTCAGTCATTTTCTAGTAAAAAATACTCATTTAAACTCGTAAACAAAAAGTTCCAGAAAAGGCCTGGTCTGACTTCCTGTTTTAGCTATGGTATACAGGAAGTGAAGGGAACTGACGGGGGTTATACCCCCCTTACTCTATATAAAATAATAATAATAATAAAGTTTTGCCTAGAGTTCTACTTTAATTTCTTCTGCTTATGAACCAATTAAAACCTTCTAGGTAGAAAAGAAAGGCGGCATGTCTTACATAGAACAGCAGCTACAATGGCATTTTGTAGAAGATCAGAGATAAAGATACATAAACACATATACAGCACATAGTTGTGAGATAATAAAACATGACGCCGGACATATTTCTCACACTGACCCCCAATTCCGGCTGTACGGAGGTTTACATCTCTCGGGGGGGGGGGGGAGGGGTTGTCATCACTTGTCTATAGTAAAAACGTGGCATGTTAGGTATCTATTTATTCAATGTAACATCATCTATCACATTATACAACAAAAAAAATGGGGTAACTATTGTATGTTTTTATTTTTTATTCATGAAGGCTCCCTGCACACTGGGCTTAAAAAAACGTCTGTTCTCTCAGGAGTAAAAAACGCTGATATAGAGCATTTTTTGTAGAAAGTTTAGACGTGTTTAGGAGAGTTTTACGTTTTTTCTGCCTCCAAGTTCCAGTCAGAAATACGAATCAGACGGGTTATTTCTTCTGTCTCTAAACGTTAAACCCAAAATCTGCCTCCTAACGTCCTAATGTACATGGACACCTAGGAGAACATTGAGCTGCTTCTACAGGCAGAACACAAAACTCCTGTAGAAGAAACGTTTTTTATGTCAGTGTGCATGGAGCCCAAAGTCTATGTTTTCCCCCAAAATAAATTGTGTTTGAAAGACCGTGTGACATAAAATATTCCAACGATCGCCATTTTATTCTCTAGAAGGGCCTCTGCTATAAAAAATATATAATATTTGGGGGTTCTCAGTCATTTTTCTAGTAAAAAATACCAATTTAAACTTGTGAACAAAAAGTTCCAGAAAAGTCCTGGTCAGCAAGTGGTGAAAACAAACGCCCTGCACTGATCTGCATTGATGTAAATGGGGTCCGTAAAAGACAAAGGGGGTTATTTACGAAAGGCAAATCCACTTTGCACTATAAGTGCAAACTACAAGTGCAAAGTGCGCTTTAAATTGCACTGAAAGTGTACTTGGAAGTGCAATCATTGTAAATCTGAGGGGAAGATCTGAAATGAGGGGAAGCTCTCCTGATTTTATCATCCAATCATGTGCGAGCTAAAATTCTGTTTTCTATTTTCCTTGCATGTCCCCCTCGGATCTACAGCGACTTTACTTCCAAGTGCACTTTCAGTGCAATTTCAAGGGCACTTTGCACTTGTAGTTTGCACTTGTAGTGCAAAGTGGATTTGCCTTTAGTAAATAACCCCCCAATATGATTTCCGTTGTCGTGTACACGAGAGTGACAGCAAACGCAGGAGAACATGCACCCCAACCCTCCGTGCTCCCACACAGAACTGAACGCACACATAAGGTGCACAAATATATGAAAACGGTGTTTATACCACACATGTGAGGTATTGTCACAAATGTTAGAGTGAGAGCGATAATTCTAGCCCTGGATCTCCTCTGTAACTCTGTAAACTTGTAATCTGTTAAAAAAATATTCAAGTGTCGCCTATGGAGATTTTTAGGTACTGTGGTTTGTCGCCATTCCACGTGCGTGCGCAATTTTAAAGCGTGACATGTGAGGTATCTATTTACTTGGTGTAACATCATCTATCACATTATACAAAGAAATTGGGGTAACAATTGTATTGTGTTTTTTTTTTTTGTAATAAGATAAAGTGTATTTTTCCCTCAAAAAAAATGCGTTTGAAAGACGGCTGCGCAAATACCGTGTCACATAAAATATTGCATCAATCGCCGCCTCATTCTCTAGGGTCTCTGCTAAATATATATATATAATATTTGGGGGTTCTCAGTCACTTTCTAGTAAAAAATACTCATTTAAACTCGTAAACAAAAAGTTCCAGAAAAGGCCTGGTCTGACTTCCTGTTTTAGCTATGGTATACAGGAAGTGAAGGGAACTGACGGGGGTTATACCCCCCTTACTCTATATAAAATAATAATAATAATAAAGTTTTGCCTAGAGTTCTACTTTAATTTCTTCTGCTTATGAACCAATTAAAACCTTCTAGGTAGAAAAGAAAGGCGTCATGTCTTACATAGAACAGCAGCTACAATGGCATTTTGTAGAAGATCAGAGATAAAGATACATAAACACATATACAGCACATAGTTGTGAGATAATAAAACATGACGCCGGACATATTTCTCACACTGACCCCCAATTCCGGCTGTTCGGAGGTTTAGATCTCTCGGGGGGGGGGGGGGAGGGGTTGTCATCACTTGTCTATAGTAAAAATACGCCATTTATTTGAAGGACATGAGCTGTTAGGGCAAGACCGCTGCGCAAATACCGTGTCACATAAAATATTGCAACGATCGCCATCTTATTCTCTAGGGTCTCTGCTAAATATATATATATAATATTTGGGGGTTCTCAGTCACTTTTCTAGTAAAAAATACTCATTTCAACTTGTAAACAAAGAGTTCCAGAAAAGTCCTGGTCAGCAAGTGGTGAAAACAAACGCCCTGCACTGATCTGCATTGATGTAAACGGGCGCCATAGAAAACAATGTGATTTCCATTGTGGTGTACACTATAGAGACAGCAAACGTAGGAGAACATGCACCAGTGTGGATGAGGGTAACATACAGGAAATAAGAAAAAAATACATTGAAAGCGCCCCAAACCTCCGCGCTCGCACGTAGAACTGAACGCATCCATAAGTATATGTAAACGGTGTTCAAACCACACATGTGAGGTATCACCACGATCGTTAGAGTGAGAGCGATAATTCTAGCCCTGGATCTCCTCTGTAACTCTAAACTGGTAACCTGTAAAAAAAGTCAACGGTCCCCTATGGAGATTTTTAAGTACTGTCATTTTTCACCATTCCACGAGCGTGCGCCGTTTTAAAACGTGACATGTTAGGTATCTATTTATTCAATGTAACATCATCTATCACATTATACAAAAAAAAAAAAAAATGGGGTAACTATAGTATGTTTTTATTTTTTATTCATGAAGGCTCCCTGCACACTGGGCTTAAAAAAACGTCTGTTCTCTCAGGAGTAAAAAACGCTGATATAGAGCATTTTTTGTAGAAAGTTTAGACGTGTTTAGGAGAGTTTTACGTTTTTTCTGCCTCCAAGTTCCAGTCAGAAATACGAATCAGACGGGTTATTTCTTCTGCCTCTAAACGTTAAACCCAAAATCTGCCTCCTAACGTCCTAATGTACATGGACACCTAGGAGAACATTGAGCTGCTTCTACAGGCAGAACACAAAACTCCTGGAGAAGAAACGTTTTTTATGTCAGTGTGCATGGAGCCCAAAGTCTATGTTTTCCCCCCAAAATAAATTGCGTTTGAAAGACCATGTGACATAAAATATTCCAACGATCGCCATTTTATTCTCTAGAAGGGCCTCTGCTAAAAAAATATATAATATTTGGGGGTTCTCAGTCATTTTTCTAGTAAAAAATACCAATTTAAACTTATGAACAAAAAGTTCCAGAAAAGTCCTGGTCAGCAAGTGGTGAAAACAAACGCCCTGCACTGATCTGTATTGATGTAAACGGGGACCGTAAAAGACAAAGGGGGTTATTTACGAAAGGCAAATCCACTTTGCACTATAAGTGCAAACTACAAGTGCAAAGTGCGCTTTAAATTGCACTGAAAGTGTACTTGGAAGTGCAATCATTGTAAATCTGAGGGGAAGATCTGAAATGAGGGGAAGCTCTCCTGATTTTATCATCCAATCATGTGCGAGCTAAAATTCTGTTTTCTATTTTCCTTGCATGTCCCCCTCGGATCTACAGCGACTTTACTTCCAAGTGCACTTTCAGTGCAATTTCAAGCGCACTTTGCACTTGTAGTTTGCACTTGTAGTGCAAAGTGGATTTGCCTTTAGTAAATAACCCCCCAATGTGATTTCCGTTGTCGTGTACACGAGAGTGACAGCAAACGCAGGAGAACATGCACCCCAACCCTCCGTGCTCCCACACAGAACTGAACGCACACATAAGTTGCACAAATATATGTAAACGGTGTTTATACCACACATGTGAGGTATTGTCACAAATGTTAGAGTGAGAGTGATAATTCTAGCACTGGATCTCCTCTGTAACTCTGTAAACTTGTAATCTGTAAAAAAAATATTCAAGCGTCGCCTATGGAGATTTTTAATACTGTAGTTTGTCGCCATTCCACGTGCGTGCGCAATGCGTGACATGTGAGGTATCTATTTACTTGGTGTAACATAATCTATCACATTATACAAAGAAATTGGGGTAACAATTGTATTGTGTTTTTTTTTTTGTAATAAGATAAAGTGTATTTTTGCTAAACAAAAAATTGCGTTTGAAAGACGGCTGCGCAAATACTGTGTCACATAAAATATTGCAACGATCGCCATCTTATTCTCTAGGGTCTCTGCTAAATATATATATATAATATTTGGGGGTTCTCAGTCACTTTTCTAGTAAAAAATACTCATTTCAACTTGTAAACAAAGAGTTCCAGAAAAGTCCTGGTCAGCAAGTGGTGAAAACAAACGCCCTGCACTGATCTGCATTGATGTAAACGGGCGCCATAGAAAACAATGTGATTTCCATTGTGGTGTACACTATAGAGACAGCAAACGTAGGAGAACATGCACCAGTGTGGATGAGGGTAACATACAGGAAATAAGAAAAAAATACATTGAAAGCGCCCCAAACCTCCGCGCTCGCACGTAGAACTGAACGCATCCATAAGTATATGTAAACGGTGTTCAAACCACACATGTGAGGTATCACCACGATCGTTAGAGTGAGAGCGATAATTCTAGCCCTGGATCTCCTCTGTAACTCTAAACTGGTAACCTGTAAAAAAATGTCAACGGTCCCCTATGGAGATTTTTAAGTACTGTCGTTTTTCACCATTCCAGGAGCGTGCGCAGTTTTAAAACGTGACATGTTAGGTATCTATTTATTCAATGTAACATCATCTATCACATTATACAAAAAAAAAAAATGGGGTAACTATAGTATGTTTTTATTTTTTATTCATGAAGGCTCCCTGCACACTGGGCTTAAAAAAACGTCTGTTCTCTCAGGAGTAAAAAACGCTGATATAGAGCATTTTTTGTAGAAAGTTTAGACGTGTTTAGGAGAGTTTTACGTTTTTTCTGCCTCCAAGTTCCAGTCAGAAATACGAATCAGACGGGTTATTTCTTCTGCCTCTAAACGTTAAACCCAAAATCTGCCTCCTAACGTCCTAATGTACATGGACACCTAGGAGAACATTGAGCTGCTTCTACAGGCAGAACACAAAACTCCTGGAGAAGAAACGTTTTTTATGTCAGTGTGCATGGAGCCCAAAGTCTATGTTTTCCTCCAAAACAAATTGTGTTTGAAAGAACATGTGACATAAAATATTCCAACGATCACCATTTATTCTCTAGAAGGGCCTCTGCTATAAAAAAATATATAATATTTGGGGGTTCTCAGTCATTTTTCTAGTAAAAAATACCAATTTAAACTTATGAACAAAAAGTTCCAGAAAAGTCCTGGTCAGCAAGTGGTGAAAACAAAGACGCCCTGCACTGATCTGCATTGATGTAAACGGGGTCCGTAAAAGACAAAGGGGGTTATTTACGAAAGGCAAATCCACTTTGCACTATAAGTGCAAACTACAAGTGCAAAGTGCGCTTTAAATTGCACTGAAAATGTACTTGGAAGTGCAATCATTGTAAATCTGAGGGGAAGATCTGAAATGAGGGGAAGCTCTCCTGATTTTATCATCCAATCATGTGCGAGCTAAAATTCTGTTTTCTATTTTCCTTGCATGTCCCCCTCGGATCTACAGCGACTTTACTTCCAAGTGCACTTTCAGTGCAATTTCAAGCGCACTTTGCACTTGTAGTTTGCACTTGTAGTGCAAAGTGGATTTGCCTTTATTAAATAACCCCCCAATGTGATTTCCGTTGTCGTGTACACGAGAGCGACAGCAAACGCAGGAGAACATGCACCCCAACCCTCCGTGCTCCCACACAGAACTGAACACACACATAAGGTGCACAAATATATGTAAACGGTGTTTATACCACACATGTGAGGTATTGTCACGAATGTTAGAGTGAGAGCGATAATTCTAGCACTGGATCTCCTCTGTAACTCTGTAAACTTGTAATCTGTAAAAAAAATTCAAGCGTCGCCTATGGAGATTTTTAATACTGTAGTTTGTCGCCATTCCACGTGCGTGCGCAATGCGTGACATGTGAGGTATCTATTTACTTGGTGTAACATCATCTATCACATTATACAAAGAAATTGGGGTAACAATTGTATTGTGTTTTTTTTTTTGTAATAAGATAAAGTGTATTTTTGCTAAACAAAAAATTGCGTTTGAAAGACGGCTGCGCAAATACTGTGTCACATAAAATATTGCATCAATCGCCGCCTCATTCTCTAGGGTCTCTGCTAAAAATATATATATATAATATTTGGGGGTTCTCAGTCACTTTCTAGTAAAAAATACTCATTTCAACTTGTAAACAAAAAGTTCCAGAAAAGTCCTGGTCAGCAAGTGGTGAAAACAAACGCCCTGCACTGATCTGCATTGATGTAAACGGGGTCCGTAAAAGACAAAGGGGGTTATTTACGAAAGGCAAATCCACTTTGCACTATAAGTGCAAACTACAAGTGTAAAGTGCGCTTTAAATTGCACTGAAAATGTACTTGGAAGTGCAATCATTGTAAATCTGAGGGGAAGATCTGAAATGAGGGGAAGCTCTCCTGATTTTATCATCCAATCATGTGCGAGCTAAAATTCTGTTTTCTATTTTCCTTGCATGTCCCCCTCGGATCTACAGCGACTTTACTTCCAAATGCACTTTCAGTGCAATTTCAAGGGCACTTTGCACTTGTAGTTTGCACTTGTAGTGCAAAGTGGATTTGCCTTTAGTAAATAACCCCCCAATGTGATTTCCGTTGTCGTGTACACGAGAGTGACAGCAAACGCAGGAGAACATGCACTGGTGTAGACGAGGGTAACATAGAA
The DNA here is from genome assembly GCF_042186555.1 of Aquarana catesbeiana. Taxonomy (NCBI): domain Eukaryota; kingdom Metazoa; phylum Chordata; class Amphibia; order Anura; family Ranidae; genus Aquarana; species Aquarana catesbeiana. Next base: position 805,517,659 of record NC_133325.1, read on the forward strand.
ATGTGAAGGCAGAAAAAGACCGAGGAGTCCATCGAGTTCGCACATTTTAAATTTTTTTTATGTTTTTTTGGTTTTGTTTTTTCATTCAGTAAAAGACCAAAAGGGATAAAATAAGAGAATTGTATTGCTCTTCAGGGGCTGTAGGGTTCTGTTCAGACTTGTGCTAGGGCCTCTGCGCTTTGTGCGTCGCTCGTAGGACATTTCAGAAATTCCCCAACGCTTTTCTTGCTGCACTCAATGGAATGTTGCTGCGGATCCAATGCGTTGCATGTGAAATTCATCTGCTGATACATGAAGAATGTATGGCGCCCTCACATGTCTGCTGAAGTGCGATTCTCTGCGTCTTTCCCACTCGCAGAGTCTAAGGCCGGCCATACACGGAGCGGAAGAGATCCGCTGGATTCCCCCATCAGCACACACACGGTTATTTACTAAAGGCAAATCCATTGTGTGAACTACAAGTACAATAGGAAGGGAAGTCGCTGGAGATCCAAGGGGGACAGGCAAGGAAAATAATAAACAGTGCTTGTATGTGATTGGCTGATAGAAATCAGCAGAGCTTCCCCTCAGATCTAAAGCGACTTCCAGGTGCGCTTGTAGTGTAAAGTAGATTTGCCTTTAGTAAATGATCCCCCTCAGTGTTTATGGAGGAATCCCTCCTGCGGGGCGATTGTATTTTCCTCGGGGGGGGATCCGTTCCCGCCGGTAGTAAGACAGCGATTATTTCTGGGGTCTATAGCAGCCGTCGGCGATAACTGCATGTAAGATCCGGCAATGCTGGTCGATCGATGAACTTGTACATTCTACCGGCCCATACATGATTTGAGTCTCAGATTTAAGCCGTGTATGGCCTTCCCTTCGTTACACTTGCGGTTGGGGGGGACGGGGGCGGTAAACATAGGCGGTTTTGCTGCGTTTTATAGAACGGCTCCCCTCAAAGCTGCAAAGGCAAAAAAAATCAATTCGGTGCATTGCGTTTCACATTGGAGCAGTGAATGGGGCGGCACGGCGCTGAATGTGGGGGTGGGCGGCGGCAGTGCGGGGTTAAATCAGGCGACAGGACGCCTTCTTTTATCGCCTGCCAAACGCCCTCCGAAAAGCAATCTACAACCGATTGCTTTTACAGAGCGCAATGCACAACACCTCATGTAAAGATTCCTTTAGATTGTAAGCTCTACGGGCCGGACCCTCCTGTCCCTGTAAAGTGTAAATCCTGTATAATAATAATAAAGGAGTCCTCAGTGAAATGTCAATAAATATCCACACCTCATAATCTTCATTATAACTTTATTATACGTTTTTATTCCATTATTTATATTATTTCGTATTTATTTTTTTATCTATTTAAGCAGCAGCCGCCATTATGGAGACTAAAATGGCGGCGCCCACATCGGCTTCACTCGCCCTCAGTTTAGCTCATCTCCTGCCTGACCAATCAGCGCCCTCTGAGGCAGCGGACTGTACCATTCACTCCCGATTCTGAGGGGTGGATCCGCCTCACTTCCCCCTTTTTTTCCCGGCTCCTGTGCCGACCAACACATTTCACACTGCCGAGTCCCGCACATCACATTGCGGGGTTTGTATCCCCGGGAAGGGAATGAAGGACGGAGCGGGGGAGATATCGGGGGGATGTAGATTGTCCCCCCCTCTTCTGTCGGGAGGTGGTATGTCCTGTCAGTAGAAGAGGAGGGGGAGGAGCTGCCGGCGCCATTGTAGTTGGTGGCTGAGCTCAGAGGAGGATGTGTGGGGAGGGGAAGGGAACTCTTCATTCTTCATATATATGGAGTTTATGTGAGGGGGAGATGTGGGGGGGGGGGATGAAGATGTGGGGGGGGAGATGAAGATGTGGGGGGGAGGGGATGAGATGTGGGGGGGAGATGAAGATGTGGGGGGGAGGGGGATGAAGATGTGGGGGGATGAAGATGTGAGGGGAGATGTGGGGGGAGATGAAGATGTGGGGGGGAGATGAAGATGGGGGGAGATGTGAGGGGGAGATGAAGATGTGGGGGGGGGGGAGATGAAGATGTGGGGGAGATGAAGATGTGGGGGGATATGAAGATGTGGGGGGGATGAAGATGTAGTGGGGGAGATGAAGATGTGGGGGGGGGAGATGAAGATGTGGGGGGGATGAAGATGTGGGGGGGGATGAAGATGTGGGGGGGGGGAGATGAAGATGTGGGGGGGATATGAAGATGTGGGGGGAGATGAAGATGTGGGGGGGAGATGAAGATGTGGGGGGAGATGAAGATGGGGGGAGATGTGAGGGGGAGATGTGGGGGGGGGGGAGATGAAGATGTGGGGGGGATATGAAGATGTGGGGGGAGATGAAGATGTGGGGGGGGGAGATGAAGATGTGGGGGGGATATGAAGATGTGGGGGGAGATGAAGATGTGGGGGGATATGAAGATGTGGGGGGGATATGAAGATGTGGGGGAGATGAAGATGTGGGGGGATATGAAGATGTGGGGGGGGGAGATGAGATGTGGGGGGGATATGAAGATGTGGGGGGAGATGAAGATGTGGGGGGATATGAAGATGTGGGGGGGATGAAGATGTAGTGGGGGAGATGAAGATGTGGGGGGGGAGATGAAGATGTGGGGGGGGGAGATGAAGATGTGGGGGGGATGAAGATGTGGGGGGGGATGAAGATGTGGGGGGGGGAGAGATGTGGGGGGGGGAGATGAAGATGTGGGGGGAGATGAAGATGTGGGGATATGAAGATGTGGGGGGATGAAGATGTAGTGGGGGAGATGAAGATGTGGGGGAGATGAAGATGTGGGGGGGGAGATGAAGATGTGGGGGGGGATGAAGATGTGGGGGGGATGAAGATGTGGGGGGGGGATGAAGATGTAGGGGGGGAGATGAAGATGTAGGGGGGGGGATGAAGATGTAGGGGGGGAGATGAAGATGTGGGGGGGAGATGAAGATGTGGGGGGGAGATGAAGATGTGGGGGGGGGATGAAGATGTAGGGGGGGAGATGAAGATGTAGGGGGGGGGTGAAGATGTAGGGGGGGAGATGAAGATGTGGGGGGATATGAAGATGTGGGGGGATGAAGATGTAGTGGGGGAGATGAAGATGTGGGGGGGGAGATGAAGATGTGGGGGGGATGAAGATGTGGGGGGGGATGAAGATGTGGGGGGGGGAGATGAAGATGTGGGGGGGATATGAAGATGTGGGGGGAGATGAAGATGTGGGGGGAGATGAAGATGTGGGGGGGAGATGAAGATGGGGGGGAGATGTGAGGGGGAGATGTGGGGGGGGGGGGGAGATGAAGATGTGGGGGGGATTGAAGATGTGGGGGGAGATGAAGATGTGGGGGGGGAGATGAAGATGTGGGGGGATATGAAGATGTGGGGGGAGATGAAGATGTGGGGGGGATATGAAGATGTGGGGGGGATATGAAGATGTGGGGGGAGATGAAGATGTGGGGGGATATGAAGATGTGGGGGGGGGGAGATGAAGATGTGGGGGGTGATGAAGATGTGGGGGGGAGATGAAGATGTGGGGGGATATGAAGATGTGGGGGGGATGAAGATGTAGTGGGGGAGATGAAGATGTGGGGGGGGGAGATGAAGATGTGGGGGGGGGAGATGAAGATGTGGGGGGGATGAAGATGTGGGGGGGGGATGAAGATGTGGGGGGGGGAGATGAAGATGTGGGGGGAGATGAAGATGTGGGGGGGAGATGAAGATGTGGGGGGATATGAAGATGTGGGGGGATGAAGATGTAGTGGGGGAGATGAGATGTGGGGGGAGATGAAGATGTGGGGGGGGAGATGAAGATGTGGGGGGGGATGAAGATGTGGGGGGGATGAAGATGTGGGGGGGGGATGAAGATGTAGGGGGGGAGATGAAGATGTAGGGGGGGGATGAAGATGTAGGGGGGGAGATGAAGATGTGGGGGGGAGATGAAGATGTGGGGGGGGAGATGAAGATGTGGGGGGGGGATGAAGATGTAGGGGGGGAGATGAAGATGTAGGGGGGGGATGAGATGTGGGGGGGGATGAAGATGTGGGGGGGAGATGAAGATGTGGGGGGGGATGAAGATGTAGGGGGGAGATGAAGATGTGGGGGGGAGATGAAGATGTAGGGGGGAGATGAAGATGTGGGGGGGGGGATGAAGATGTAGGGGGTGGATGAAATGTGGGGGGGGATGAAGATGTGGGGGGGAGATGAAGATGTGGGGGGGGGAGATGAAGATGTGGGGGGGGGATGAAGATGTGGGGGGGAGATGAGATGTAGGGGGAGATGAAGATGTAGGGGGGGATGAAGATGTGGGGGGGGATGAAGATGTAGGGGGGAGATGAAGATGTGGGGGGGAGATGAAGATGTGGGGGGGGGATGAAGATGTAGGGGGGGAGATGAGATGTGGGAGGGGGGGATGAAGATGTGGGGGGGATGAGATGTGGGGGGGGATGAAGATGTAGGGGGGAGATGAGATGTGGGGGGATGAAGATGTGGGGGGATGAGATGTGGGGGGGATGAAGATGTGGGGGGGAGATGTGAGGGGGAGTGGGGGGGGGATGAAGATGTGGGGGGGGATGAAGATGTGGGGGGGAGATGTGAGGGGGAGATGTGGGGGGGAGATGAGATGTGGGGGAGATGAAGATGTGGGGGGGGGGGATGAAGATGTAGGGGGGAGATGAAGATGTGGGGGGGGTGAAGATGTAGGGGGGGAGATGAAGATGTGGGGGGGGAGATGAAGATGTGGGGGGGATGAAGATGGTGGGGGGGAGATGAAGATGTGGGGGGGGATGAAGATGTGGGGGGGGATGAAGATGTGGGGGGGGTGAAGATGTGGGGGGAGGGGGATGAAGATGTGGGGGGGGATGAAGATGTGGGGGGGAGATGAGATGTGGGGGGGGAGGGGGATGAAGATGTGGGGGGGATGAAGATGGGAGGGGGAGATGTGGGGGGAGATGAAGATGTGGGGGGGGAGATGAAGATGTGGGGGGGAGGGGGATGAAGATGTGGGGGGGAGATGTGAGGGGGAGATTGTGGGGGGAGATGAAGATGTGGGGGGATGAGATGTGGGGGGGAGATGTGGGGGGGAGATGAAGATGTGGGGGGGAGGGGGATGAAGATGTGGGGGGAGATGTGAGGGGGAGATGTGGGGGGAGATGAAGATGTGGGGGGGAGATGAGATGTGGGGGGGAGATGTGGGGGGGAGATGAAGATGTGGGGGGGAGGGGGATGAAGATGTGGGGGGGAGATGTGAGGGGGAGATGTGGGGGAGATGAAGATGTGGGGGGGATGAAGATGTGGGGGGGAGGGGGATGAAGATGTGGGGGGAGGGGGATGAAGATGTGTGGGGGGAGGGGGATGAAGATGTGGGGGGAGGGGGATGAAGATGTGTGGGTTGGGCGGCTCTCTTTCCTGCATAGAAAACATTTTCTATTTTGCGGCGTTG